>NC_056747.1:555558774-555648774 GCF_019279795.1 Protopterus annectens
TTAGGAATTCACTAAGGACTTCTTCAAAATTGCTGAGCTCTTTTGCTTTTTTTTTTCTCTTTCTTTCTTGTAATTGACTCTGCAATGGATATTCTCTAGAGTTGATTTTCCAACTCTTTGTTAGCTGCACTTATCTGAGCCTCTGGTTGCTCTCATGATATGAGCTTTTAGAGCTTTTCTCCCTGGGTCTCCACTGAAAATGGGCCACTAAGTTCAGTTGGACTAATCCGGTCAACAAATGTAAAATAAATAAATAACCATTTTCTAACTTCTTTGTCCCTGAGGCTGCTTCTGATTTTATTCCCAGATATTGAACTGGTCCAATTGACAGATGTAATGAACGTATCTATATAACATGATGTCTTTATCGAGCCGCCTTATTACAGTACATAATACAGATAACCAGGAGCAACAGATAAAACTTTATATCAGTGGTAGAGCTCTTTCTCATGTTGACACACAAAGAGGAAAGTCTTTGTCAGCTGGCTTTCTTGAATATTAGTTAAGGCATGAGATTACAATGACTGAATCACAAACAGAGGAGATGACACAAACTAGAAGGCAAGATTAAAGTAAATGACCATGATTTATTCTACCAGTCAAAAATCTCATATAAGAAGACATAGTGCATAATGTTATGATTTTACAGTATCTCTCCATCCAGGAGTGCTCTTCAGTCTCAGACAGGCTGTGTAGGCCATCCTATTTAATGACCAAAAAGGTTGCCTGGTAATGTTCTTGGAACCATGACTGTGATCAGGATGTTAGTGGGACTTCAAGTGCAAATATCAATTTATTTATTTACTTATTTAATTTCTTAAGTAACATGGGTTACAATATCCGGTCTCTCACTTATAATAGCTGATCAGAAAGGCCTTTCCCACCTTACAGTTTGCTAAGACCAAGCAAGATTCTCTCTTTATTGCCCTCATACAAAGTATCTGTGATCCAGAATTACTGTCTTCTGATTAATCCTGGACTGAGTTTTCTTACACTAAGAAGTTGTCATGAATATAATGCAAGACATTTATCATACTTCCAGTATGCTTCATCATAGTTCTGATGAAATACAATATCCTGCCTGCAATCCATGGGGAAATCTGTTTTCTAGTGAGTATACTCATGCCTATGAGCCAGTGCTTTTTCATTGTCATGAATCTGTGTGAGTATACTCATCCCTATGAGCCAGTGCTTTTCCACTGTCACAAATCTATAGTGAGTATACTCATCCCTGTGAGGCAGTGCTTTTCCATTGTCACATATCTGTAGTGAGTATACTCATATATATGAGCCAGTGCTTTTCCACTGTCATGAATGTGTAGTGAGTATACCCCTCCCTATCAGCCAGTGATTTTTCATTGTCATGAATCTGTAGTGAGTATACTCCTCCCTATGAGCCAGTGCTTTTCCACTGACAGGAATCTGTAGTGAGTATACTCCTCCCTATGAGCCAGTGATTTTTCATTGTCATGAATCTGTAGTGAGTATACTCCTCCCTATGAGCCAGTGCTTTTCCACTGACAGGAATCTGTAGTGAGTATACTCCTCCCTATGAGCCAGTGAATTTTCATTGTCATGAATCTGTAGTGAGTATACTCTTCCCTATGAGCCAGTGCTTTTCCACTGCCATGAATCTGTAGTGAGTATACCCCTCCGTATGAGCCAGCGATTTTTCATTGTCATGAATCTGTAGTGAGCATACTCCTCCCTATGAGCCAGTGCTTTTCCACTGTCATGAATCTGTAGTGATTATACTCATCCCTATGAGCCAATGCTTTTCCACTGTCATGAATCTGTAGTGAGTATACTCCTCCCTAAGAGGCAGTGATTTTTCATTGTTATGAATCTGTAGTGAGTATACTCATCCCTATGAGCCAGTGCTTTTCCACTGTCATGAATCTGTAGTGAGTATACTCCTCCCTAAGAGGCAGTGATTTTTCATTGTTATGAATCTGTAGTGAGTATACTCCTCCCTAAGAGGCAGTGATTTTTCATTGTTATGAATCTGTAGTGAGTATACTCATCACTATGAGCCATTGCTTTTCTACTGTCATAAATCTTTAGTGAGTATACTCCTCTCTATGAGACAGTGTTTTTTCATTGTCATGAATCTGTAGTGAGTATTCTCCTCTCTATGAGCCAGTGATTTTTCATTGTCATGAATCTGTAGTGAGTATACTCATCCCTATGAACCAGTGCTTTTCCACTGTCATGAATCTGTAGTGAGTATACTCCTCCCTAAGAGGCAGTGATTTTTCATTGTTATGAATCTGTAGTGAGTATACTCATCCCTATGAGCCAGTGCTTTTCCACTGTCATGAATCTGTAGTGAGTATACTCCTCCCTAAGAGGCAGTGATTTTTCATTGTTATGAATCTGTAGTGAGTATACTCATCCCTATGAGCCAGTGCTTTTCCACTGTCATGAATATGTAGTGAGTATACTCATCCCTATGAGCCAGTGCTTTTCCACTGTCATGAATCTGTAGTAACTCCTCCCTAAGAGGCAGTGATTTTTCATTGTTATGAATCTGTAGTGAGTATACTCATCACTATGAGCCATTGCTTTTCTACTGTCATAAATCTGTAGTGAGTATACTCATCCCTGTGAGTCATTGCTTTTCTACTGTCATAAATCTGTAGTGAGTATACTCATCTCTATGAGCCAGTGCTTTTCCACTGTGATGAATCTGTAGTGAGTATACTCATCCCTATGAGCCATTGCTTTTCTACTGTCATAAATCTGTAGTGAGTATACTCCTCCTTATGAGCCAGTGATTTTTCATTGTCATGAATCTGTAGTGAGTATACTCATCCATATGAGCCAGTGCTTTTCCACTGTCATGAATCTGTAGTGAGTATACTCCTCCCTGTGATCCAGTGCTTTTCCATTGTCATGAATCTGGTTTCGAAAGCACATGCGTTTTTAGTGTTCTGTCTCACACCTTCCATGTATTTGTAATGGGATTTTGAAGGTGGATTATATTCCGTTAACGTTCTGTTTATCTTCAGATGACCCCTGCCATCTTCATTATTCTGTTTTGATATCTGCACTGGATACTGAGCCCACCCTTATTAACATTTTAATGACTCCATACTACCCAGCAGTTGCATTGCAGACCTTTTCCTCCATGTCCATCTGATACCATGGATCATGGCATGCTATAACAGCATCTGGGGTCCCACTTGGGCAGTGATTCTTACTCATGTACCCCACAAGTGGTTTACCTGTTATCCCCCACAATATTTTCAGCAGTTGTTTACTGCTTTGGACTCTATGGACTCTACTAAGAGTCGTCTCTATGTTGCACAGTTTAGAAGGGCTGTGTTTTGCCTCCATATCCTTCACAATATACATGTTGCCACTGGGATATGTCATTTGCAGGATTAAGGTGCAGTATAATTTTTTTGCAGATAATGTTTAGTTACATCTCTTCTCTCATTAATAATGTGTCAAGATTTACTACTCTATTGGAGTACTTGGAATACCATTTTAGGGTTGTGGACAATAAAACAAGTGATACTCTATCTTGCCAGAATAGAGGCTATTTTAACAAATGTACACTTGACCCTCACTGCCTGCAAACATTTCCTCATCATTATTTTTAATTGAAAAGGGTTAAAGTTTGCTTCATGGGTACATATTCTGTGTGTTTTCTTAGACAACATACTGTTATAAAGGAGCTTGTGGCTGTTGCTGTTCATTTTACAGTAGAAATATATTGATCTCTGTCCATTGTAAATATTGCAGTGACCCATGCTTCAGGCTTTGAACCGGACCATAAAACTTATTAGCTTTCGTTCGTTTAATAAAACACCATGAACTTCATCAGAATAAATACAAGAACTTGAAACCACCCTTTAAATACTTGTCATGTGCAAAAAATCATCCAATGACAAAATGCTTCAAATAAATTATTTATTTCAATTATTTAAATAGCCACTGTGATGTCATGAAAATTTAAAAATACACTACAAATTTTTTAACATTGCATATGTATAAAAACATGAAAATGTATATAATAGTCATCGATAAAAAACTACTACACAGTGTTTCATCAAATAAAGACCATTTTGTGAACAAATTAAAGCTTATAAGTTTTGTGGCCCGGTTCCTTCCTGGTCTTTGGTTTGCTGCTTTTTCATTTTTACTTTGTTCTTTGGAGTTGTTTAGCAGTTTTTTTTTATACTTCATGCTTTCTTATGCTGATATTGTCTGCCTCAAATGCATCTAAAATGCCATTGCCAATGTTTTAGTAGGTTCATTCTGCTATGAACATATTACTCGTATTCTATAAGATTTACATTTGTTGCCAGCAATGGTGAGGTTATCATTTGAGCTTCTGATATTAATGTTTTTGCACCTTTATAGATCTGGGTCCTATCTACCTCAAGGAGCTTTTAGTGGCTGTCTGTGACAATCTTCATTTACAGAGAACAACATTCCCAATTTTTCCCATGATTTTCTGTTATGTTTTTTTTTTGTCCATAGTAATACATACACGTAGTGAGAGGTGTGATTCTTTCCACCTCTATTTGCCTGCTGTATGACTCTTATTAAGTTACTTAACAAGCTACTCCTGTGTCTCCCATGAAAAGGGACACTTGCATCCAGTGGGCTTATCCCGTTAATAAAATATATAGAAAACAATAACAATTTTGAATATGAAAGGGACACTTGCATCCAGTGGGCTTATCATATTAATAAAATAAATATAAAACAATAATAACTTTGAATATGACAGTTGAAAAATTATGAAAACCTGTCTGTTCAAAAATGCTTCTTTTTGATTTTTTTCTTCCAAATGTTCTGCTGGATATCCTTTCATAACAAAGTTTTATTTTTATTAAATAACTGTCTCATTAAAAACTAAGAAATGGAGATAGATTTTATCAAAGCTTGAAAGGCAGAAGCTGCTGGCATGCAAATACACATTTCAAGTTGTGATGAGAAAAAGATAGCTTTGGGCCTTCATTTTGCACAGTTCATTTCAAAGCAAAGGAATGAATACTTGTGTAACTTACTACATAAATAAAATGTAACTTAATACACTTTGATTTAACCATGCAATAAACTCACCAAATAATGACTCCAGACCTGGCACTACGACTAACTAATGGTTAAGAAAGCTTATTCATTGTATATGTACAATAAATTACCATTTTGCCTGTTTCAGTGATTTCGACTCTTGTTGTGTTGAAGTTTAAGATGATTAAAATCAAATCATTGACTCTGTAAAGTCAGCAATACGAACAGCTTTATGATACATAACAGCTGCTGGCTAATATAAGTCTGCTAAATGAAATGTTGCTTTAATAAAAGCAGTGCTGTAAGAAGGTTTTATGTGGGACAGTTTGCCTCCCAGAAGCTTAGGGCATTTATTAACTAGTGTATGGTGGTACTAGAAAAACACTTTTATTTGTACCATTCTTTGTATCCTTCTTTCTATCTTTCAGTCTCTTTCTTTCTTCTTCTCAGTCTTCATTTTGTTTGCTAGATGGCTGTGCTGATTGCTGGGAAGCTTTTTTTTTGTATACTGCCTATACTGTCTATGAAACAGACATTATCTCTGATTTTATAGCAAACATTCTCACATAAAAACAAAGACATTAATGATTCTGCTTATAGTTTTGTTAAAAAGATTCACTTCCTTTTACAGTGCAAATACATGTATATCATGAACCTATTATACCAGGTGTATTTTATTTACTTCATTGCTTGCTTCGTAGTGGAAAGGATGTGTCTAATCTATTCAGAAAAAAAATGTCATGTAACTCTGAAATATGAATATGGGTGATGATAAATTGAACTGGGCTCATAGAGGAAGGACTGAGAATACATGCAAGAACTGGACATAATCTATATCCTTTCATTTAAGGTTATATTTAAAAAACGGGAGAGCTTTAAGAGCTTTTTTTTTTGTAACTGCAGGGCTATACATTACTTTGCATACTGAGGGAGCGCATGTTCCCTTTCAGTGTAACTAGTGAATTACTGATACTGAAAGTTTAGGCCATTCCCAGTTTTCCTGTAAAGTGCTCAGTTCTGCATAGGAGTGGTAAGCTGCAATGAGTGGAGTGGGAATTTATTTTTTTCCCTTATAGATACTTTAGAGGAACTACACTAGCCTTTTGACAAATGGAAATGAGCTCTCTGTTCATGGCTGTCATGCGGAAAGTGGAGAGTTGCAGAATGACATGTGACAAGTAGACTGTATTTGTCTATCTATCTAGCTTTTTTTGTGGATTCAAAGTTCAGGAGTGCTGTTTGCACTACAAGATTCATGGAAAAATATAGTATGGCTGAATTAAAGAACTGGCATATCTGGCAAAAAATTCATTCAGAGGAATAACTCTATATGAGGATATTTCTCTGTGCATAAAATACATAACAACCAAGTAGTTCATTATAAAAAGTAACAGTGGTGGAAAAAAATCAGTTTTGAGTAAAATGGTCCTGCATGGCCCATTGTCCAAATTTTTGGTTAGAATATCCATTTAGGAATATTGCTTATGGACCATTGTTCTAGGCCACTGCAGTATCAAGCCACTTCCCTCAAAATATATCCATTTATTCCTCCACAGGTCATCTAGGATGCAGTCAGAACTGTGTCCCTCTGTAGTATGGAGCCAGTATGAATATCAAGATGGAATTGTATTGTTTTTGTCCCCATGCCTATTGACCCTTAAGTTGCCCCTTGATTTGACAGTACCCTGCCTGAGTAGGGCTATCATCCAGGCAGCCATGAGGGTAATTTGTGCTCTTACTCAGTAGCATCAGGTGTTTAGATTGGTTTTAACTGGAAAGTTACTGCCTTTTCAAAGTACTTGCCTAATGTGAGAAAGAGCTAATGGACTGGATAAGGCTAAATATTCCTACTTTTGTCACTCTGAATGCAAATTATGGTTGTTGAGCTCCATAATGCTGTGAAATCATCACTGTAAATGGAACAATTAGATGTGTAGAACAGCTGTATAAATAAAAGATATTATATTCCCACATAAACTTAGTAGCTAAGCTGGCTGCCCTATTTTGCCAAAGTTATGGGTTTTATGGAGATGGGCTGAAAAAGAGGGAAGACTTCCCAATAATTGTAGTGCATATATTTTATGGCATTGCAAAACAGTATTAATGTTTTGCTCTGGATGTTGAAGAAATTCATTAGTGAATTCAAGGGCTCATTAGTTGATATCCCTTCACTTTTAAAGATTTCTCTATTATTTTCATCCATACAGGTAGTTTACTTCTCCCTTGAAATATTCTGGATTGTTACATTCTTTTTAATTAGGTAGCTTAGGCTTTCATGATGTACTTTTTACACTTGATTCTAAGCTTATAGTACTATGGTGGATGTTCATTTTCAGATAGGGTATTTGGTTTCAGTCTTGCCTAATCATTGTCTGTTTATGTAAACCACTTTATTGAGGTACATTAATCTCTTGCTGTCAAATGGAATACATAGAGATAAGGTACTTCAGCGAGGAAACCAAATTATAGGTAGCTCAAGATGAACATTTGTAGAACACACGTTATAGTCCATTAAAATCATGTTTTGGCCTTTATTTTTATAGTGCAAACTATAATTTTTCTGCAGCACTTTTACTGTCAAATTTCTTTTTTATTGTCTTCTTTTGTTACAGAACAGCCTGGATTCAGAAGCCTTGTAGAATAGCTGTATTCCCTCTACCAAGTATCTCTTAGCAATGCATTCTATAAAGAAAGAAAGTGGGGTGAAAAGGATGTTTTCTAAATAATTATGCAGCCATTTTAAGTTTAAGTATGCCAAAATGAGTGCCTTATGGATCAGTTAAACCACTTCTTCCTTGAGCCATTGCATTACCAGCTGATACCTGACACTGTCATGATATCAAGAAGGAGGCAAGGCATTATATGAAACTCAACACATGACTGGTTATGTGGAGTAGTTAAACTTGAGATCGTTCACATTAAATGTATACAGATTGTAGATGTACAGGCTAGCTACAGCAACATATATCAGCTATTAATTGCATAGCTCATTTATGAAAATAAATAAGCACACTAATATGTTGGACTATAATTCTGCATTGTCATTCAACATTGCAGAATTTAAGTTTTGTAATCATGCAGATGCCACTGTGTTTGCTAAAAAGCAAGTTGCAGATGGTTAGCACTCTCCATTTTTTGAGTCATGAGCCAATATCTTAATATATCACTTAAATACAAACATCATTAGTTGCTAAGCATGATCTTACTTGAATTAGACCATCTTTCACCAACCATCCTCTATCATAAAAAACATGATTCAGCCTTTATGACAAACTCTTTCACTTACAGCATTAGTAAACAATGTACTCACAGTTAAGCTGTTTGAAAACTGAAACTGATCAGCCTGTTATTACATGTTATTCTGCATAAATGTATTTACAGAACATCCACACTAAAAGAATAAAAATATCTTTTAATACCAATTGAAAGCCAAGCATAGTGAAGGCCTCTAACATGCCTTGACTCATGTTTAAATGATTCATAAAAATAAAACTGTTAGATTATGCCTTGGTCTCAATTTTGAATTAAGTATAGGTACTGCAGCATTTCTAGTGTTAACACTATTATCCTTGAGTAGTATTTAACTGAATAACAATTACCATATGATTTAAAACCTATTTTGCTAACAGATCACAGGCTATAAAATGGCACAACAACTTCTTCCATTTCTTCTCAGTCTCCCTAGATATGCCCCAAAGGTCCATTTTTTGTCCCATACTTTTCAACAACATCATTAATAACCTCTCGGATGCCTAAAAATCAGCCCCAGTAATTCAGTACTCTGATAACTCCCCCCTCATAAGTAATGTCCAAAACCTTAACAACCTGCAACAAATCGCTCAAAAATCCTTCTCATCCATTGAAGCCTGGCTAACTAACTCATAAGTTTTTCTTAGGCCCCGCCCCCAAAAAAGCAAACCTATTCTTTAGCTTAATAGCTTAAACTTTGACTACCACATCCAACATACACTAAACAAAGCTCACCAGAAATTAAGATGTCTATACAGAGTGAAACATTTCCTCACTGACCAAACCAGAAAACACTTAGCCTCTACCCTACTACTTCAAACACTTCTTTGTTTTCACCAACTTATAAGTCTCTCAACACTCAAAGCTCGAACAATGTTATCACAGAGTAGCAAATGCTGCAGTAAATCACCCACAAAAAAACTCACCTGGTCTAGTAGTCAAAGATCTAAACTGGCTCACAATAGTGCACCTAACTATCTTGCTGCCATCTTGTGACTACTGATAACCTTATCTATAAATCTACAAACTATCCATTTCTGGCAAGTCCAATCCAGCCATACAGACCAAAGATACCCCATTCCCTCAACCCAAATGCTGTTCCTCCATGTCACTAAATCCAACAATTCATCTAGTGACAGCCTGTTAGCAAACTATGTCACCAAAGCACGGAATATCATACCCCACTATTTAAAAACAGAACAACATCTCAAACATTTTAAACAGAAGATAAAGTCAAACCTGCAGAATGCCTGGCCTTTTACCCATGAGTACTTAAAATAATGTAGAATACATGTTAGGAAACTGTTGCACATGCATTATACTTTGTATATACTGTACATGCCCTATTTCAGAGATGTTTCTATTATTTCCTGCTATGGTTTCTTACTGCAAAATCATTTGTTTACCGTTCTGTTGTGTGACCTGTATTGTGATGTTATGTTGTTATATGATTCCTAAGTTTTTATTTACAAGTTCAGTTTCAAAAAAGTTTCAATGGATAAGAACTTTAGCAGAATTAACAAACAAACAAATAAATAAATAAAGATATGCTCTGGCATCTAAGAATTGACAGAGAGTATCATAAAAGTAGTCTTTTTTAAGACTTGTAATAAATATGTATAAATTACTTCAAGGCAAAACAAGGTGTCAAGACCCCACATCTGTGAAATTCTTCTGCCTTCTTAATGAGCAAAATGGGAGCACAAGGAGTTTTCTATGTTTCCTAATAAAGGCATGCCAGTGGCTTTAAAA
Source organism: Protopterus annectens (assembly GCF_019279795.1). Taxonomy (NCBI): domain Eukaryota; kingdom Metazoa; phylum Chordata; order Ceratodontiformes; family Protopteridae; genus Protopterus; species Protopterus annectens. The sequence continues at coordinate 555,568,804 of NC_056747.1, forward strand.
TAAAATGTAAGAGCATGTAGTTCAAATGCAGAAGATGTTCAGCATGGAAGTGAAGTGTTACTCCTTGAGGAATAGACTGCCAACCTACTTAGCACAAGTATTGTTCCTTTTTAAGGATAAAGAGGTATGCTAGCTTTAACTTGTTAGTAACACTAATTTGACAAGCTTTGTTGCCCGTTAAGAGTCTGAGTCTTTATGCATCACAAATACTTATTATATGCAGTTACATCACTTTGTTCCAAAATATCAAAAGATGTGATAGTGCTGCGGTAGCGTTGTCGCTTCACAGTAAGATGCTGTCCGGTTCGACTCTCAGCTACAGCGTCTTCTGCGTGGAGACATGCGTCAGGGCTGGTAACTCGGCACGTAAAAATCAACTACCAATCATTAGCGGACCGGAGTTCCGCTGTGGCAACCCCTAACCGAGAAAAGCCAAAAGACACAAACAAACACCATTTATTTTCTTAGTGGTACATAACTAAAACCGTAAGTGAATGGCAAACTTTTCCTCTTAAACAAAGTGTAGCTCAAAAGGCACTAGAACTAATAATACTAATAAATGCATATGGACTTCCTTCCTTTCAATATTATGTTAAATGTTAAGGCTTGAACCTTGCACATACTTAATTTAAAAAAGCTAAATACAATGATATATTGAAGGCTTACTTTCTTCTTGGAAATATATGTTCCTTAAAGGTCATAACATTAGCAGCATTTAATCAGCACAGAATTTTTGTTATAGTCTGCCATAACTGTGGCCTTTCATGAGTGGGTGGTGGGTGCATCAAAGTATTTCTTTGCCCCCAGCATTTTTGCTGTAGAGAAATTCTAGAATATTTCTACACATGGCAGTGTGGATGAGAGCAAGAGAGAGAGAGACCATTTGAATGCATCCTGATGTGTGAGTGACAGATCCCTAGGTGATGCCACTGGCATGCGCTTGATCTTACTGGTTTGAAGATGAAAGCTCAGTAGGTCATGCTGAAATTGGTTGCTGCTGGGTATTTCTTTCATCCTTGTTTACCTTTTTTTTCTTTTACAAAGTTTTTGTTGTTCAGTTTTGATTCCTTACAACTTCTGGCACTGTTAGAATAGGTCATAACCTTTGATTTTCAGCTTGCTGTAGTCACTTGCTTTTTTCATATAAAGTACTACAAAGGTGGCATTTCAGCTGAACTTGGCAGTATTGAATATTTTCTACTCTACAGCATTAGTAAAAATGTACTGCAGGAAGGGATCAGTACCTTTTGTTATCAGCAGTATGACACACACACACACAAACCACATTCTAAGCATGTGAGCCTAGCATCCCTAAAATAGTTTTTTATAAATGTTTTTATAAATCTGCAGTCACTGAAGTATTAATATGTATGAGTATGCACGCTTGTGTATGTACAGATACATCTATGGATCTAGTGCAGTTTGACTAACAAACACAATGATGATGTGTACAATATTCACGTAAAAATGTCAAAACACAGAACATCTAAACATAGTGCGCATGCTCTGAGCATTACCATTGAGCACGGTAAACCCAACAGCAAGTGTTTTGCAGGAGTAAGCCCCCTGAACTAATATACCACTATTAATTATATATACTAACCCCAAAATTGCACAATCCCCAGGGAAAGGGAATATTCCCTAGTCAAGAATTGTTGATCTCACTCACTTGTTGACCATATGCTTATGTCAACCATGGTGTCCACCATACAGATGTCAACATTGTCCTCATTTCACCTACTGCACTAGACCTGTATACATATATATATATATATATATATATATATATATATGGTTCTAGGTCATAAGCTCGACAGCCACTCTCACCGACAACAAAAACATCGACACCACATTATCGACAAACCAGAAACATGACAACTCACATGCCCGACAAACAAGTAACCGACGGTCCACAAACACGAAACCCCACACACTGCACACACCACAATAACAACAATCAACTAACAAAACACATCCCCTTATCCAAAACCACACACAGAACACAAGCACACCAAAATCCTCACAAACCCACACTAAACCTCACACACACAACTACGTCCAACCCTAACCCAAACCCTTACCCTAAGGTCCGTCACTATCGCACACTCAGCTAACCCGCGCCCTAACCCTAACTCACTTAACCCACCCCTAACCCAAAATACCACTACCAAGCACACTTACATAACCCGCCCTAACCCTAACTCACTTAACCCCCTAACCCAAAAATACCACTACTGCACACTTACCCAACCCGCGCCCTAACCCTAACTCACTTAACCCACCCCTATCCCCACAGACTGTCACTATCCACACTTACCTTAGTCGCACCCTAACGTCCGTCACCACCGCATACTCACACAGCCTTCTTTCCAACTCACTGTCCCTGGCGTCGGAGTTTTCATCCGTAGCGTCGGTCTTCCGAGTGTCGATCATCTGGCGCCCGCTCATGCGTTGTCGGTAATCCCAGCTGTCGATCTTCTAACCTACACCCATATATATATATATATATATATATAGAGAGAGAGAGAGAGAGAAAGATGACTATCAAAATGTTGAACATTGGTTCAGTGAACCTGGAAAGTTAAACGTTAGTCAACTTTCCGTGTTGCCAAACATTAGGAGATTGAGATTACATATCAGTGAATGCAAGTGAATGCAAATGAGAGAATGTATCCCTTTCCTCACTGTAGTGCGATCTCAGAGTTAGAATATTTAATTTGCAGGGGGTGTGGGGGACATAGTCCAGGGGTGCTTGCCCCCCTGCTAAAATGTGGATTACAGTGTAGGTGTTCACCGTACAATTGCACCTACAGTGCCATCATATCAATCAACTGAGTCGACATTTTAAGTCAGTATTCATGCAGGATGATGTCATTTTCAGAATATCGACATTTTAACTCATTAGTATTTATGCAGGATGATGTCATTTTCAGAATATCTACTGTTCATGTATATGAATGTTGATATTTTGGTAGTAAATATATATATATATATATATATATTATATATATATATATATATATATATATATATATATATATATATATATATATATATATATATATATATATAATGTTACTGTGCATGTGTGTGCGCGCGTTTGAGTATGCTTGCGCACACTGGCAAGTAGGTTACCATATGGGAATCATCAAGTTCACATTTTGTTGAGTTCTATAGACTTATTATATGTAGTCGACTATAGTAATTTTTTACTGATTTAATTTTTGTCATGGTTGACTACCCATGGGGTCTGTGTATACAAATGAGTGGTACTGTGTAGGAAAGCAATCCATTCTGCAAGATGTATGGATCCCCAGGTAGTAGCTTTTGTTTACTTATATTTGTTTTGAATTTACACACTGTTTAGGTATGCATGATGTGAGTTATGTATCAGGCAGTATTAAAGCCACAATCTCTTACTTTAATGGGACATAGTAAGATCAGAGTGCATTGTTTATGATTGGCATGGGGTGCACAAGGAAAGTTAATTTCCTCAGGGTTCTTAGTTAGTTGTGCATTGTTGATGGTGCACCTTGCAATCTGTTAAATAGTCGATAGTGTCTTTTTTTAATGATTGATGATATTACATTCAATGGATTTCAGCTTAAACAACTGTACTTTCTTTATCTAAAAGAAAACTTGGATTTTAATGGCACAGTTCTGCATTACACTGCAAAACTTCTGAGCTACAAATAACACTTACGTAAATTATAAGAAAAATTAACTACTGGCTGAGTGGAGATTCTGTTTTTCCCACAATGCTTCATAATGACTAAGCCCTTGACTTCACCTTGGCTTCCATTTCACTACTTATTAATGTAATATGATTTCTCTCCAACATACCGTTCTCTTTAATAAAAAAATCCACTTTAAGACTTTCTTTAATATCTCATTTTTATCACAGATTTCAAAAACTTCTTAATGTTTGAAGATCGTTTTTTCAATTAATTTGTCTCACTTTTTAGGTTAGTTTAAGGTGAGCAGTAATGGAATATAACAAAGGATAAAGTTGTTTATATGTATTATATCAAGTTGCAGGACAGTTCACTGAAACACGAGTAGATGACAATCAAGACAACTTTTTATTTACTCTTATTCATTTTTATTAATGTACATGGTAATAGATTCAAGCATCATTTGTGATTTAGCCACTGTGTTTTCATATATTTGCACTTTCTTCTGTCCCTGTGTTTTATGCATTTGCTGTTTACTGAATGTACTTTTGGAGTTCTGCCCCCCCAAACATCTACCAAAAAGAGTTATTATTTGTTAGATAACTCTAGTCATAATACACAAACAAATAAATAAACTTCAGTATTTAATATTTAATACTTAATTACAGGATGTACAGTTGTCACAGATAATTTATGCTGTTTTTAGTGAGTTTTCAGTGAATTGCCCCTGTTCCATTTTATCACATGATATTCTGACCACAGGTATTGTATACATTTCTGAAACAAGGTATATAAAATTAACATTTTACATGAAGCTTGTCCAGTTGCTAGTCAAAGTCAGAGTCTGGATTCCATTTACTAGCCACACAGTAGGAGCCATATTGGTTTAATTTTCAGAAGTTTATGACCTATGCCTTTTTCTGGTCTTGAACTTATTTAGGTAGGGGCTCCCATATGGGCCAGTTGTAGTACTCATAACCTTTTTTTTAAGTTAAGTGAACCTAATCCTATATGTAAGATTTCCCTGAATGTTAAGTTATCTGGTGCTAAGGGGCCAAATGCCCCTAATATATCTCATATATCTTAGAACTGCCCTGTCATTTTAGAGTTTGTTTGAATAAGGTATGATATTGCTGTATGAAGAATCTTTAAATATAGGTTTGGCACTGAATATGGAATCAGTCTTTACACCATAGTACGATAAAGAATTTGCCACAGTGATTTTGGTTCATATATATAAACACCATATAAATCAGTATTCTATTTGCATTATTAATAAAGACCACTATATCCTGTGGTAAACATCAAAACACCTATACATTTATGTCAATAACATCGACCATAGAAGGTCAACAACAGAAATTTAAGACATATCTTTGATAAAAATGAGGGGAGAAGCCCCACTGCAATCCCCTTGTTGGGGGGTGTGCCCCTCCACCTTTGATATAACACAGCTTTATTAACCAAAGTGTGTTGACAAATCAGGTGTTGATATTTGAGAACTTTGACCCAAGATAGTGACTAAAGACAGGGTTGGGCGATGACTTTCAGAGTTTTTCTTACCAGCAGAGAGAGGGGGAGAGCCCTGAAAGCAATGGCAATGCAAACAAAAAAAAAATATCCACACCACACCCTAAAAAAAAAAAAAAGAAAAAAAAAAAAAAACAGGGGGGGGGGAGGGACTGCAACAATGACTGCAACAATGATCATTCAAACATCTACGGTAACCTCAACTTGCACTATCAAACGGTAATCGTCTTATGCAGGTATTTGGAAATATTGAACATTGTTAAGAGGTTTAAGGTCACATGACTGAAAAGCAATAAATAATGTTAATTGAGTTTCAGGCTTCAAATTGTTAATACAATCCCTGTCACTCTAGCAACTTTCTAAGTTTGTAAGAGCAATGTTTAAAAATCTGTCCATACTTTGGGGCCTTTGTCCCCCATTTTGTCAGGCTTTGTCCAGATTTCTTGCTCAGAAAAGTATGATTGGTATAGTTTCTGGAAAATCTTTCTGTAACAACTCGTAGTATTTTCTGAGGGAGTGAAAAACCTCCGTGTTCTCCCTATAGCAATAGTCTCAAAGAAAGAAATAAACCCTCAGGGAGAGTCAGAAACTGAGGGGGAAAAATGTATTGCTGCATCTTCTGTTCAGATTTAGAATCTTGAGTCTTTTCAAGAAAAGAGGAGTCACTCTTTTATCAGAAACGTTTTGATAAGAAGGACCAATAGCTTGAATTAAACTATATGCCAGACCCAGTACTCCTCTCCAAAGAAATTTGAGAAGGCGTAGGTATATACTTGATTTTCTACTTCCTTTTTAACAGGAAAAATAGCACTAACCAAGTTACTAATGTGAGCTGCTTCTCCAGGGATGGACACAGCATTCTGACACAACAGGGAAACCTTCTCTGTTTCCTCTCCCAGGTCCAACAAGAGTCAGTCTCTCTTGCCCACTGAGGAGACTCCAACAGCCAGAGAGTATGTTGCTAACCCCCAACCCATAGTGGCAGTAGGTGCTTCACCAGAAAGTTCTGGTGTAAAAGATGATTGGTTTGAGGTTAAACAAATGGCCAGAGTAGAGTCACCCACCTGTGGCTGAGGCAAATTGCTAGCCTGCTGTGGTGACAAAGGCTGTTTGCTTAACTTTTTCTTTTTGTGCCAAAAACAAGGACGAACAATGGACTGGATGTCTGTTCCATGATCAGGCCGAACATGGTACCTCATTCCTGGAGAAGACAAGTAACAAATGCTGGTAAATACTACCAGTCTACAAAAATTACTTCTTTAACAGAAAAACACAGCAGAAGAAATTTAAAACATTATGCCATCTCCACAAAAGAGAAATAAAGTCAATTTCTCCACAGAAAAAAATGTTTTCAGTTACTTTACACTACTTTTAAAAAACAGTTGCTCCTTTAAAAAAAGTTACAGTCTTGAGACAGTCGGTTAAAATACAAGACTCCTATCTTTAAAATAACTTTTCTGAAGAAATCCCATTGGGAATTGACATACTGGTTAAGGTGTTTATGTTATAGATACATCGTGCAGGGTTTGATCCAAAAATGTAATAAATCACTAGGATTAAAATGGACTGCAAAGGCAGTTAGCCTAGTTCTGAACTATGAATCTACCCCACAATAGTCCAAAGGAAATACCAAATATTACAATCTCTCTTAACCATTTCTAGGGAACAGGTCATCATTCCACTTTCCAAGGCCAAAAACACTGCATCGATGAGCCCTGATAACATCGATAATGCTTAATAAATAGTATGAAACATGACTTCTCTGGACTATTTGAATAGCTTTTGCACTTGAGCCTACAGTCAGATTTTGTGCCCAGAGAATGGAAGATGGCTACAGTCATTCCCCTGCACAGAGGAGGTCCAACCACAGATCCGGGTAACTACAGACCCATAAGTCTGACCAGCCTCATATATAAGGTCATGGAAAGTATCATCATGGACATGATAAATGAGGACATAGGTAACCTGCAAATGCTGGAACCATCACGGTTTGACTTTGTTAAAAGATGGTCATGCCTGTTAAATCTGGTGGACTTTTTTGAGAGGGTCACCAAAGCATTGGATGAAGGCAAAATTGTGCACACAGCTTACCTCAGTCTGTCAAAGGTTTTTGATATATTACCCTATTCAAGCATTATAGACATGCTCACTAATTTAGGTATAAACCCTTTTATCACCCACTGGATAGCCAGCTGGCTCACTCCCAGGAGTTCAAAATAGGTGAGGCCACCTCCACCAAAATGCCAGTCACTAGCAGAGTCCCCGGCCAGGGCTCAGAACTGAGCCCTCTCTTTTCTGCCATTTTTTTCCTTGAAATGGAAGCAAATGCTGAAGGTTTATGGCTGACAAAGTTTGCAGATGATTGCAAGATGGTGGTTAAGGATCTGGGTATGCATGTAGACAGTAGCCTTACCTTTGACCATCATGTGGCCACTGTGATGAGGAAATATGTTTATGTTGCACAGCTTATAAGCAAGGGCATGTCATCTAGGTCAGGTCATCCTACTGTACTCTGCCATTATCAGACCAGTGAGAGAGTACAGTGCTCCTTTCGGTATGTATCTGACCAGACATATGCAGTAACTAGATTGACCTCAGAGGTTCCTTAAAAAAAGGAATACATGGTGTAAGAAACTTTCCCTCTACTCAGCCTTTACCGATTACTGAGGGGTGATCTATGCTTGGCTTACAAGGTATCCGCAAACCCCACACTTATGAATCTTCTACATATTTGTAAGTCAAACAGTACCAAAAAGACAGTCTAGAGACCCGAATTTTGTCTGTGACTTAAACAAAACATCCTGGAAAGACAGATATGTGTCCCAGAGACTGAACCTCCCATGGAACAGGCTTCCCATTCATGGGAAGCTGAGTTTGTCTATTACCCAGTTTAGGTACAACCTAGATCAATGGATGGGGAATAGGAAATTAATGCCAGGCCTGGCAGCCATGTCTCTTATGGACAGAGATAGCTTTTGATATCTGTTCCTCAATGTCCTGTTTGGATACAGGGCATCATTATTCTTTTGGGAACACTTGGCCAGGCTTAGAAAGGCCTTCCGAGTTGTTAGCCTAGCAACAATCTATGAACCTGTGAATAAAACGTCAACAAAATGAAAAAAATGGTAGTTTTTTTCCTCCAAAGGGAACCTGTCTGCTCAATAAAAGAAAGTACAGGAGCACCATTGATCCTTGAAAGCCTCAGAGGAACATTCTCTTCAGCGTCAGTAAAGCCCTTCCACCCAAACTTGTGTTTTATTCAGCTCAGTTAAAGCTGCTTGACAGTTAAGCTTTGGAAGCTGACTGGTTGTCATATCCGTGACACACAGTATAACCCATATAGCTAAGGCTACTGCAGCAGTGATCAATATGATGAACATCCATGAGAAATTCTTACAGAAGATGCCATTTTTATCACGTACTCATTTATTAGTATTTACCCACTCTGTTATTGCCACAGGAGGAAGAGCTGTTTTATTTTTACTTTGTAAATTGAATAACATCATTGGGTTGTAGAGATGGTAAATGATTATGAAATAAATACCAGTTGGGTTACTGACTACACTAAATCATGACACAGAAAATAAAAACAAAATGCAAATTAAACAGTTTTGATCTGCGGTGATAACAGTGATCAAAGCCTCATCACATTTAAGTTGTTTAAGCTGTTAGCAAGATGGAAGCATCGATAAGCTGAAAAGCTGAGATATGATGTCTAGACTTATTACCCATATAACTGATGCACTGTAAATCACTACAAGTAAGTATTATGCTGGGGGCAACTCTCCATGCATTTTCCACATGCTTTTCTACTAACAACATGGACGTTTACCGTCTGGATTGTATGCTGACAACTTTTTCTCTTAATCTGTTATAACACTCAATTAACTCAAACTGACAACATTTCTTCACTCGGTTCTTAACTAGGGTGCATTCTTTTGATTCTGTTGTGATGACTATGTCTAAATGGGTATTCCCTGGGTGGACCAGTTTCTGCCCACGTCTGAAAGACATGCACTAGGTTGATTGGTATTCTTCCAAACTGCCCATAAGAGTGCACATGCCGTGCATGCATATATATGTGTGTGTGTGTGTGTGTGTGTGTGTATACATCCGTAGGTGTACATGTATGTATGTGTGCTCTGAGCTTTAATAGAACCTTATCCAGAATGAGCTTCGGTGCTTTAAGCCCATTCTCTGTAGGGAGAGGCTCACCCTATAATGGTTAAAATGGATTATCAGGAAAATGGATATCTGGATGGACCAAAGGGATACTCAACAGGAACAACTCAAAAACATAGCTGTCAAAAGAACAGCTACACCTAATTAAACATGCACAAGTTGCAATAGTAAAAGAAATGCTAACTGCCTAAAGTGCGTGCATTATGAAAATGACAATGATAAGAGCTATATTCCTTGTAGAAAAATCTGCGGTTTTTTTTAAATCCGTTTTACTTTTTATTTTTATTTTTTATCCTGTATGTGACCTCTATGATCACAAGTTTAGTTCCTTATAATGAGTTGTATACTTCATCCTACTGACAGATTTCATAAGAGTGATTTACTTTAAAAAAGAAAATTAAGCACACCTAACACAATTAATCATATGTTACTTATGAGATAATACCATTATCTAATTTAAACATAATTATGTAACGAAAGGGTATAATTCCATTTAGCACTAGAATTCAATTTTAGTATGTAATTTCATCTGTGTAAGTGACATTATAGCTATAAGCATCTAAATAAAACACAGCATATTCAGGAGAACAGTGCAATCAGTGTATTTGTTTCAAGGTGTCCTTCCTCATGATAATCTCTGTTGTACCGTGTCTGAAAAGTTTTAAGACTCAGTATAGTACAACTGAAAGGAAGTGATAAACTTCACATAATTAGTATTCCTCTATGCAGATTTATTTTGGGTGAGGTACACCTGGTTTGAAAAAATGTCAGCAATAGTAGTATCTTAATTAAAAAAATGATAAATAAATGAAATTCTATTCCCTGAGCAGTTTTGTCAAAATTCAAAATCCTATCTACATAGTACTCTTGATTTTTACATGCAAGGATTCATACTTCATGGACAGTTACTGATTGTGTAGTGTCAACCAATGCATACATGCTCCTACACACACACACACACACACACACACACACACACACACACACACACAATTTAAATAACCTAAACTAATTTTGTGGCTAAGGGCTGTTGGATAAGACATTTCCTAAATCTCTTTGTCATTTTAGGAATGATACCTTGGGTTTTTCTGTTTCCACTTTGACACCGAACAAGACATGACCGTCACTTTACATTATTCCAAAAGGATGGCAGAAATTTTGCAGTAGAGCATCTCTCTATTAATATTAATTCAAATACAGTTTAATTTCTAGGTATGACCTCATTTTCCACATAGGAATAGAACCCACAAATGTCCGGTTCACAATCGGATATCTTCTACCAGTTGTGCCATGCTGACATTATAATGGCTACTGCAACACTCTTGTATCTGTGGTGTAATACTAGGGCTAGGTTTATCTTAGTGGGTTCAGTCTTTAAATTCTAAATTTTTTTTTCAAACGCTTATTAAAATAATTAGTGTTGGTGTATTTTTTAAATATGAAATAACTCTTTAAGGCTAAGATATGGTTATCTGATTAACTACGTTTATTGCTCTGTGCCATCTTACCTATCCTAACGTGTGAAATCTGTGACCACTTTTTGATATTGTCACTTTCTACTGGCTGATTGTGCCGTGGAGTCAACCAAACACAGCAATAGCAAGACATTACCTTCACAATTGACTAATAACAGCAACCTGGAATTCGTTGCCAAACCATATAACCCTTCAGTCCTCCATAAGTCTCTTCAAAAAATGCCTCAAACAGCATCTCAAAGTGAACTGGCTTTGCCCATGTACAAACTCTGATTAAGTTATCAACTGAAAGCATAAATGTAAATATTGTAACATGCAATTACTTAACCAAGCTTTGTTTCCTAACCAAGCTATGTTCCATTTCTTGATGTCTTTTTGCTTAAAATTGTCAGACCATAGAATTGTGAGTCCCTATGTGGGAACATTACTAAACCTCTGTACAAAGTACGCTGTCCTACATTTTCTAGTGTTATATAACGTCTTATGTAACATATGTAATATTGTGTATCTGGAGCTTTTCTCCCTGGGCCTCCGCTGAAAATGGACATGTATCCAGTCGGATTATCCCGGTAAGCAAATATAAAATAAATAAATAAATAAATAATCATTTAAAGCCGGATACTATGAAGACACAAAACAAACTTGGAAAATAAAAAAGTATGAACACGACCTGGATACACTACAAAAAGAATTATTTATTCACAAATAAAGTAAGCGCTTTCGTACAGGATAGTACCTGTACTTCTTCAGACAAGACAATACTGAATGCAAGGCCTTATATACACTCTCTCAGAATGTAAATCTAATGAGCTCTATCACATGGTCAATTAAACATTAATTACATTAAATAAAAGACCTAGCTTGGAATAATATATCCTGTACGAAAGTACTTACTTTATTTGTTAATAAATAATTATTTTTGGAGTGTAGCCAAGTCGTGTTCATACTTTTTTGTTATTATTCATTTAAAGCCATTAATAACTATGCAACGATGCTAAAAACATTGCATCTTTTTACTCACTTCTCCTGCTGTCTTACAAAGGTATTGCCCTCCTGAGCAAAGCCCATTTATAGGGTTACCTGAGGAGTGAGCATGCTTTATAAGTACAGCATTCTGCATGTTACAAGCAGCAAAAAGATACATACATACACCTTTGTAGATTTTTTATGCACAGTGAACGTAGGCATTCATAAAACATAATTCCAGTCACTAAGTAGTATCATAGATATAACTAATCCTAGCAGTGAGTGCTATCAATCATATACAGGAGAATGACACAGAGAACATTACTATACATCCGTATTACAGTTATACTGTACTGACTGTATGCAACTTCACTGCATTTTACAGCTAGTAATTAATAATTTTATTTAGAACAGACAGTGCTTGAAACAAACTGTAATCATTCCTACTCTGTATAGTTAGAATTCCACTTAATACAGCGATGTACAATGTTCTGTGCCATAGTAAGCATTATTTAGTAGTCAAGCTCCTGGGTTACAGCTCTGGTTAGCTAATGACTTCACACACTGTGTCTCAGTTTGGTTCTGTCAATAACCATGTACACATTGTGAGACCTGAGTCCCTCTGATGTAACATTTGCACTGAAGGCACTGCCATATGCAAATTCTGTGACTGAGCAAGTCAATTAACCAGAAAGTGCTGGGTAATCTGTGAGAAAAGACACTAGTATCTTGTGAGCTTACTCAATTAGCAAATGAATTAAATAAAGATATATATTTTTATTTATCATTAGCTGCAAAATTAAGTGAACAGTAGACAAGAAGGTCACCTACAACAAACAAATGAGTTATCTCTAACCTGCACTGGTTCCAGCCACTGTTACCAAGTAAGGCAGAGATATGTGTGATATCCATAAATACTTGTAGGGAATAGTTAACTTTGAGAAGGGGTAATACCAGAGTATAGGTTAAGGGAAGAAGGCAGTTAAGGTGTACAGTCATTAGACTTATGGGAGAATGGATATTTGGGCAGCATTTGAAATTAAAACAATTGACTGAGATGGTCTTTAAATTATATTTACCTGAATAATCCTGTAATATGTGACATGATTAATTTAATTCAGACACATCCAAATATTACATTTAAAAAATTGTTCAGTCCTGGCAGCCTCTTACTGAATTATTGAAGTAGGAAGAAGGTTCCATTTTTATTCTTGTTTTGTGTATGTGTGTGACGGCACAGCTGCAAACTATGACTGCTGTTTATTTAGCTGACTTGCAGGCAAAAGATCTCTTGAGGATTTATGTTGCCTAGTAGAAAAGTGCCATCTCAGTAGATTACTGCACTGGGGACATGTGGCTTGGATTAACAATTTGTGGGAAGGTAACAGGTTTGTTTTAGGACTGTTTGCTATATTATATTATGGCCATGCAGTTTTGAGCATCTGAGGAATTTCTGCAAAGTATGTTGTTGTTGAGTGGAAGATGTTGGACAGCTTGTTCCAACTTCTTTGTTACATGCTTAAGAGAATGACAAAGCCATAAAAGAGTCCAGCTACAAATTGGCATTGCATGACTGCAACCTTTTCATTTATTGTGAGGAATTCCCTAACCCTATGTAGTAGGCCATGCAGTGATTAGACCCAGTGAAAGTATGAAGAATAAACTTGAAGAAGAACATGACCAGAGCTGTTATAGATCACTCCATGTATGATTTGCCAGGGAAAGACTGCCATAATGCCCCATTCTGCATGTATGTGTCCAGACACTGGAATGCCCACAGAGATATCTCACTAAAAAGAGACAAGGCCTAAACTATATATCCTACATGGACAAACTCAAAACCCTGCCACAGACTCAATATGGATTGACCTACTGCACATCAGCAAGTCAAACAGCAACAAAAATACTAAGTGTAGGAATCTAAACCTCTTTTGCAACATCAGCCGAACGGGAGGGAGTTGTATATCACTGCACTGGAACAGATTCCCAATCTATGTAAAAAAAAAAAATCACCCTTGTCTATATTTAAGAGCAACTTGTATCTGTGGATGGGTAATAGAAAATGTACCCCAGGACTTTCCCCTGTGCTACTAATGGACAAAGGCAGCTCCTAAATGTCTTATCCCTTGCATGGGTCCCCTGAAATTATCTGTGGTATAATCCCAGCTATTCTTACTAGAGGGTAATGTATAATTATCGACCGTGAGATGTGTAAAGTCAATGTAAAACCAAATAGGATAGGTTAATTTAAGCATCAAAATGGAAATTAGCTAGGCTAAAAATGGCCAGCAACATTGCACTTTCATCTTCATGGCATGGATTGTTTTTTTAATGAATTTAAGACAACATCATTAACCATCAATTAGTCTAAGTGAAAGAGCGAAGTATATCTTGAAACACCACAGTTATGGCAGAATACATCTGACACATTAGCAGTCAAACAAATAGATGTTCATGGCTGTAATGTTTTCACATTTCTATGATGTGCGCACAAAACAAAGAGAGCACTAAGCACAGACCTGATAGACTCTCTCAAGGATAACTTTAGCATTGCAGCTGCTGCCTTGCCATCTGAAATGCTATATTCTTTGCTGCAAACAGTTATTGTACCACATCTGACTATCACCTTCCAGACATTCAATAGGTCCCCAGGAGATGGTCATGAAATGAGTAGCATCAAATGTTTTAACAGGTCAGGGCTGAGAACTTTAATATGTTTATCTGGAGAACTTAAGAGTATTGCCCATTACACTAAGAGTACTATCTTATGAGGCCTGCTCAAAGGCTATCTGTTAAAATTTTTTTAGTTTGCTCTGGGACGTTAGTCCTGTAGCTTCATTTCAGTTGTGTAGAGAATGTGTATTACTGCAAGATTTTAGCATTGTTATATTGTATATCACACTTCTGTTTATAAAAGTATGATTACATGGAAAAGGTAGCTTTTTTGCATTTGGAACCCAGTTTGGGCATCAGTCCTGCACCTTCTTTCTCAGTTGTGGCAGGACTGTGATCTACTGTCAGATTTGAGCATCATTTAATAATTTATTACAGAGTTACTGCTAAATTTCTTCCGAGTCTGGTGCTTTAGTCTATGGTAGAATTGCAGTAGTGGCAGTATTGTGAATTCTGCTCCAGGATTTGTTTTTCAGTACTTTTAATAGCTCTTTACACATGCTTAACTTTGCATTCCAGTGCCTTTCTATCTACTTTGCTATTGATTTTTCTCCAGATCTTTTGAGTCTACCTCACCCCCTCTGAGACACTAAGCTAAAAATTTCTGAAATTCTCACCATAGGACTAGAGCTTTACTTTGAAAATTTTCCCAGCTTCCTCACCCTTTTCTTATAGTTTTAAAAGGCTGTGCCTCTGTCTTCTCCTTGTGGTAATTTAGCCTCCAAAGTCAGTCCCTCCCCTTTTTCAATGCTGTTGTCTGTTGTGTAACATATTTACATACTTTCCCACCCATTGTTTTCCATATATCCATAATAAACAGTGTCCACCCAGCAAACCAGTGTTGCACTTGAGTAAGCCTCCCTTAGTACAAATTGTCTCCTATGCATTTTCCAAGAGCTCATATCTGTTTGTTGCCCTTGCCACACTCTGAGGGGTGCCTGAGTTAATCCAGCTCCATCCTTGGCAAACTAAGAGGTATTTTATTGTTTTGCACTTCAGTAAAATATTTAGAGGGCTACTGCTTTATTTTTGCTTTTGATTTTAAAGCATTGTAAGAGCCCCTAATACTTGAAATTGTCTTATCAATGTATTTTAAATTGTTTTGTTGTAGCATTACTCTCACAAGCAGTATTTCCTGGTGTTATTACATCAAGAGGTTAGCAGTGCCCTGTACAAATACAAATGCCCAGAAAGAAAATTTATATATAAAACTTCTGTTAGAATCAAAAACTAACTTAGTGTGGCTAAAACAAAACCACACATAGCGTCCACCAAGCACACACATAGACAAACCTTTGCTGAAGCTGTAAAATGCAATCTTATCAAACCTCAAAGACCTTGTAGGTCAACAACTGGCAATGCCTATCCTCAGCACTCACCAAAAGCAACACCAAACACCACACATATGCCTACACCCAGTGGATCCCTAAGCGCAAAGCTCATAAGGCAAGCCAACATATTAACCAGAACTCTTGTCTTATGGGACTCCACTGTACAACACACAGATTTCTCACTAATCAGACTGAACAAGGAGAATACAATAATTAATTACTTATCTGGAGTCAGGATCTGCCAAGTTAAGCATGCACTCAAGTTGCTACACCACAGATACTATATGATTGTGTTATAGTGCATGTGAGCATTAATGACTTGAGACTTACTTCCATGGACTATATAAAAAGAGACATTGTTTCTCTCTCTGTATATGTGTCTCAGGCTGGTATGTGCCTTGCACTGAGCAGCATTTACCTTCATCACTGTCCAGATTTCTTGCTCTGAGGTTGAGAGGTATAATAGTTGAGCAAGTCACCAGACTAGGCATAAATCCCTACATAACATTCTGGATTGTCAGCTATCTCACAGACAGATCACCTGAAGTCAGGCTTGGTGATACCACCTCTGCTAAGAGACTGGTCACTATCAGGGTACCTCAGGGCTCCATGTTGGGACTGGTCCTATTTGACATTTACTTCTCACACGTAAAAGCTAATGTCAAGGGCTTTTGGCTAATCAAGTTCGCTGATGGCTCCCAATTTGCAGCCATCATAGAATCCTGCATGACACAAGCATCTTACAAGAGGGTCTAACACAGACAAACGACTGTTGCCAAGATCATGGACTAAAATGCAATGCCAAGAAATGTATTCTAGTGCCTTTTGGAAAAACTGACACCCAGGCTAATTACTCCATCGATAAGACACCTCTAAGAGTTGTTCTGGTAGTCAGGGATCTCGGAACATATGTAAACAGTAATTTTCCCTTTGACCAACATGTGGTCAAGGTAGTAAGAAAACCATTCCAGGTCACCTAACTTATAAGTAAGGGCATGGCATCCAGGTCGAAGGAAGTCATTGTGCCACTTTATCCTGCCCTTAATATACCCATCATTGAGTATGATGCCCCCATTCAGTATGTACCTGACCAGACTTATGCAACAGTTGGAATGCCCTCAAAGGCTTACCAAAAGAATCTTGGGCATAAACACATTGTCCTATATGGATCACCTTAAAGCCTTGTCTCTATACCCTGTCTTCTACAGGTTACTGAGAGATAATCTATTCCTGGCATACAAGGCATCCTCAGATCCAGCTGTGATGGACCTTTTGCACAACTGCAAAATGAACAGCATCAGAACTAGATCCCAGGATTTAAATTTTGCTTGTGACATAAATAAGACATGTTGATAAAGGATAAATATATGTGTCAGAGGATCCCTGTGACCTGGAACAGGCTCCCCATCCATGTGAAGTAGACTACATCCCTACCCTATTTAAGCTTAACCTTAACCAGTGGATGGGAAATCTGAAATTCACCCTGGGTCTAACCACATCTCTGATAGAGGCAGACAGCAATGCCCAAAGTAACATACCCACTCCCCACATAACCTCTAAAAACTTCCTAACTAAAATGCCTTCTCCTAATAAATGCCCATGATACATAGGAACACAGTTGGATTAGATTGTATGGCTAGGCCTATAAGGGCCCTGGTGGTTGTTAGCCTAGTATTTTTCTGTGAACTTATTTGCAATTGTATTTATTGGTTTTGTTTCTAGAATTTATACTGATTGGCCTTTTTATCAACATTTTCATTTGAATTTTGACATAATCTCAACCCCTTAGAGACCGAACTTTGGTATTACTAATTATACTGTTACCTGTTTTGTTCTATTAAGTCAGAAATAAACCCAACTTAAAAGAAGTACGTAACTTCTACTGGAATCAGTGGCAATATATGGAATTTTAGGACTTCTAGCTGTGTAGTATTTATAGTTGCATTTAATTACATTTTTTCACGGTTTATTACTGTTAACATATCACAAGGAAAACAATTCTTACAAAGAGATTAATAGTTAAGCGGCAGTCTGTGTCATACTGTAAGAATACTGGTCTAGTTAATGTTTCTGTTGATTCTGGAGCTGAATTTGAAATATATTTATAACAATCTTTTTTTTTTATAAATGTATTTGTATTACTGGTGAAAGTAATTACAGCTTTACAGCAGTAACACAAATTTCATATATAAAGCCATGAGAATTCATTGACTCTCACTTTGTTAAGGAAGCAGGGTGATATATTTACATGAAAAACAAAGCAATGCTTTGAATGTTACGCATTGCAGAGCAGTTCACCTTACTACGCTGATTAATAAAGTTTAACATTCTCGCCAGAAAAAAAAGCTGTCAGAATAAGTCTTACTTAAGTTATTACTAATAGGGTAAATGCAGAGAACAATTAACACTAACGCTGATGGAATACTGTTAAACAGACACAATATACTTAAATGTAAAGCAAAGAGGCTCTATACTTACATAATATCATTACAGAAGCTGAGCTCTTCTCATAAGTAGCAAGTTCTATAACCTTTACTTGTATATTTTTGTAGCCATTCATCCATTTATTTCAACCACATATGGCTGAAATATTTCTTGTAAATTAATACAGTCGCATTGCAAAGATTTCACAGGCGGTACCATCAATGCTAAATTCGTTTTAAGAATTTCCTACAGTAGAGTAATTATAGGCATGTATCCAAAATATAGGGTTTTAGTTATGCCAGAAGCTGATTTGTACCAAATCTGAATCCTTCATGATGTCACCATTGCAAAGTTAAAATGTTATGATGTATTTTGTAAGGCCAAGGACATCATATGAGATCACGCTAGGCCTTGCTCCAGTCAGCCGCGGTATGATATACCATATCACTGAACCATAAGTCCAAGTGATGGATTGTCATAAATACATACAGGAATCTGACACATTTTGACTGGCTTCTAAAACATTGCTTTTGATTAAATTAATAAAATTATTAATCCCAAATTTGGGGTATATTTTTCTGAAGTTCAATATGTGAAGAACAGGGTTAGAGGGCATCCTGACATGATGTGAATGTTAACCAGAGATATATTTAGCATTTGATATTGGGCAAAATGTGTATACCCTATTGGAGGATGAATGTTCTCCATCAAGGTATTAATGTATGGAAATCACCCAATAAGAAACAAGTCCAATGCTTTACGGCAGTATATAAAGTTGTTATGAGGCGTGGATGGGAAAAAGGAAACTTTTTTTTTTTTACTTTATGCTTGCTAAATATGGATTTACTATTTGGCAAATGTAAAATAAAAAGCAAGTAAGTAAGAAGTAAAATAATATGGAATAAAAGCTCAACTACTGAAAGTAACTGCTGTAGCATTTACAAGGACATGTAGTTTTACTTTTCCCTTGTTAAGCTCATCTTAAAATGCCAAGCATAGCAAGGTGAAAAAATTTCAAGAAAAGGTTATGTAATTATGTGTGTGTATGTCTTTCTTTAGAGAGAAAGAGTGAGTGAGTGAGTGAGTGAGTGAGTGAGTGAGTGAGTGAGTGAGTGAGTGAGTGAGTGAGTGAGTGAGTGAGTTGAGTGAGTGCGTAGCAGGCCTTAGGTATTGGCCAACTAGGTGGCTGCCTAGGGTGCCACTCTAGCAGGGTCACTTTTCCAGTATTTATTTGGTGTAGGTAGACCAGGATAGGGGCACCAGGGAGTGTGATGGAGGCACCATGAAGCCCTTTTGCCTAGGGCACCAGTTGACCTAAGGCTGCTCCTGAGTGAGTGAGAAAAAAGAGAGTGCACACCTTAACTTCTTTGCAAGTCAAGAGTGTTTCCATTAACACAGTGTCTGAATGATAAAGAATCATGAAACTCTAATGACTGGCATTATTGTCTAATTGTAATCTTTATTGATTTACCAGAAAATCAAACATTCTATGAGGGACTGAGCATACATTTGAGGCAAAACAGGGACTTTTTGCAAAATCAATATTTGAGAGGCATGGGAGAGTTGTAGTGCCTTGCACTGTATGAATGTTTTCATTCATTTGATCATAATTCAGTCAAGAAAGTGGAAGTAATTGCTAGGCACATTTGTGTGTGTTTGTGTGCGCTTGTGTTTGTTTCTATGTATACTTGTCTGAGTCTGTCTGTCTGTGCCTCTGCATTCCGGGTATAAAAGGCTTCCTCCAACAATGATTACATGTGATATAGCAACTCAAAAACATTAGACAAAGGAATTTCCTTATATTAAAATATAAAAAAAATGTATTTATCAATAAAAAACAAGTATGAAACAATTTAACAAATAGCCCATGTAAACACGGCAGTGCCCTACAGGGTGGACATTATAAGGAAATAATGGACCTCCTCAGGGTGGAGAGGCCCTCTGTTTGCAACATTAGGCGTCACAGCGTCTCTGGGTAGACCTGTCAGGCTTTATTGCTTGCTTAAGTCATCATGTTGTCATCATTCAGAGGCCATCTTGTAACTTAATAAACTCTGCAGTGTTCAGTGAACATGCCAGTCAACCATATATTAGTTGTACCGATGGTGTGCCTGATTTCAGTGCAGCAGTTTCTCAGTCTCTTTCCTTCACAATATATACAGCTTCTGACAGAGTGATCCATTGAAATACTAGAGAAGGGCCACACATTATTGCAGTCTCTATCTCTGAACTCCCTAAAGTCTGTGTCATTCATCCTTGTTGGTTGATGACTTTTCTGTCAGAAATGCACAGAGCTTGGCTACTTGACTTCTGTGATTTTTCAAATGCAAAGCTAAAATCCTTGAGTCCTGTCAGACTGGCTATCAAGCCTTTTAGTACGTTCTAATTTAAGAAGAGTAATGCAGCTTTTATTTTTTGTGGTCTTTTTCTCACTTAGCTGTCAAACAAAGTGTCATAGCTGTCTTCAGTGTTGTTTTGTTTATGCTTGTTAATGAGATTTATACTTATTATAAGCATGTTTGTCATACAGGATGCTTTTCATATAAGACGAGGATATGGGAACCAGTTTGCAAGCTATTAGCATGGTGACATTTTGTCATGTTTCTTTATCATTTGTTTTTTTTTAATTCCATGGCAACAGAAACATAGTAAATTGATGTTATGGTGCTGTTTTATATGAGGTGTCACATTTACTGTAACTTACAGTAATTTAAACATAAAAACTCTTCATGAATTAGATGGAATAATGCATTTCAGCACTGAATTTATTTTAAGCATAATCTAAATTAAAGAAATGTCTGCCTATGAGAAGAAAAAAAATAGCTGAGTCCTGAAGTCACATTACCACGCTTATGGAGGCCTTTAAACAATCACTGCCATCAAAGCACTCTATAATAACTGTAAAAAAGCTAATCACAGGTGGCGGTGGGTGTGAAATGCAGGGCTCTCTGCTCGATGCTTGGGATAATGGGGGTATTCATGGGATTTTAAGAAGGAGTTCTTTGTGTAGCCAGTCACGCGCCTGCTGAGCTGAAAGGACTATTTTGCTCAATTTGTCTAAAAAGCTGCTGGCTTATGTGACAGCTAAAAGATTTTAGCTGTTCAAGTTCCTTAACCCTATGGAGACTGGCTACCCTCAATGACATCTCTGACCTGCATTTAACATCCTGTAGGGACAAAAGGCTAATAAGTTATTAAGCTTGCATTTTGAACTACATAATCCAAGTGAAAGAACATTTTATAAGCTTGTACTGTATAATAGATTAACTTGCTTAAAAGAAAAAAAACATAAACTTGACTGTGTGTGAGTAGGTTATGGGAAAGCTAAGACAGAGTTCACAAGTCAACTAATTCTGTGGCTAGGCTTGGTTTACAAAGAGTTCAAGATGTGGAACTACAGAAGGTTTTATTTCTATGTATTTATTTGCACATAATAAGATCTGAAATGTGTGTTGTCGAAAAGAATAAGGTTCATAGGTTCATAGATTAGTACTATGCTAACTGGCCTTGTGGACCATTTTCAGCCTAGCCAATTACCCCATGTGAGAATCAAACCCTGCACCTTATGTTTGTAAGATAAACACAACCATTATGCCAACCTCCCAAGCATCACAATGTAAGAAAGATAAATGGACTTGTTCCACTCATGCATGATTGTTAATGTACATGGAAGCTGGTGTGTAACTTGTGCAGTCGCAAGAACAAGGATGGTGATGCTTCTATTTCTAGCAATAAACTAGTTAGGTAACTGGAATTTGTAAACAGATTACATACAAAAAAGAAGAGCTGTCCTCTACACGTTATCCTGCATCTGTGCTTACAAACAAGAAAATTAAACAGAAATGCAAAAGTGCAACCCCCTTGAATATATATGCTAGTGGTGAAGAAAATGAACTGGAAAATATCCAGTAGTTCTGTTTATTTGTATTCTGCATCAACAGTACTGTGATAAGTTCTGTGAATGTTTTTCTTAATAAAACATGTTTTTAATTAGGGTGATAAGATCAATTTCCAGCCTCATATCATTGCCTTAAAATGTGAGATGATGGTGAAACCCAACACTAATAAAAATGAGGTTTTCTATGAAAAAGTATCTCACTCTGTGGTTGATATACAATGACATAATTGCATTTGCTTCACTTAAATTGTTATTGGGTGTTGCATTCTGATTTCTTCACTGTGTAAATTATACAACCATTCTGATTTCTTCACTGTGTAAATTATACGACTATCAAAGAGGAGACATATATTCTGAATTCTCACATCTGAAATCTGTCATATTAAGCTGTTCCTGGAGTGGTCTTGAAGAAATCTACTTAATGCATTGAGGCAGAGGCAGTTAGCTTGACTAATCCGAAGAAGAAGATCATCAAGGAAAATAAAAGCTTCTAGATTATCATGAGAAATTATATAATATACTGCAGACTGCCAACTTACCATATAGTTAGCTGCTATTTATTTCAAATTCATTTTGTTACTAAAACAAACATTAACAGTGCTTGTATAGTTTTCTAGTCTGGTCAGATACTATAGAATGCACAGAGAATGTTTTCTTATTCTTTCTCATCAGCCAGGTAAAAAAGTAGAAATTGGAAAAGCTGGTAGGAGCTAGTTTATTACTACACCACAAATGTGGTCTTCTTTTCTAAAATGTCTTTTTTATGTTTTAATTATTTGTAGTCCTATAACACATGGCACAGAGTATAATAAATTGGAGTATGTCTCTGAGCACATACTTTCTCTAATAATAATGAAACAAGTCATGTGCTAAGCATTGTATTCCATCCATCTCACTGAAGGGAGCCTGGCCCCTGGCATCTTATCAGCAGGATACAGAAGCCTTCCTCATTTTAGCAGTTACTTAGGTAAAACACTAGCATTCACCTTTAGAACTCAGAACCATATTACTTGTAGTAGGCCTAGTCTTCAAACTCAGTAACTGCCTCAGAGGATTCATTAAAGTCCGATAGCATTGAGTTAAAGGCCATGCTAAAAGGGCTTGTTAATATGATGTGGTATTTTGCGATTCATAGACATGTTAGCTATAATGAGGAAAGCCTCATTAACAGCTAATTTGAATGTCTATAAATCACAGTTAACTACCACAACGTGCAGACAAGCACTTCCCACTGTAGTTACCTACAGTGGCTGCACTGCTTAAGCACAGGCATCCCTTCCTCTCAGTCAAACTCCCATACACAAGTATACATTCAAACAAAAATACACATATGCATGTGCACACACACATACATACACACACCACAGACCTCATACCTGTCCCTGAGTTGTCGGAACATCCCTGCTGCATTCTTTCTCTGCTCTAGGCCATCAGGGAAAGTTGCAGTCCAACATTAATGTTAGACTTTAGAGTTCCCACCACAATGTGTCCCTGGTGTGTAGTATTCCAGCCCCCCCCCCATCCCCGTATTGTTTTATGTGATTCTAAGGCATGCAAATTTAGAGTAATTTCTGCCATCTAGTGCCCCCCGCCTCCAATCCCTCTAGTGCTTTAAGTGCTCTTAAGGCATAGGACAGGTATAGAAAATGTCTGGAAGAACCTCATGTTGATCAGGAACAAACACAGGAATGGTTAAGGAGAGGCAAATTCAAATCAAGGGATGAAAGGTTAATATCGGTGGCCCAATATAGTGGACTGCATTACATGTTGGTTTACAAAGTCCAGTGAACAGGTGGGAGAAACAGAAAAATGTAGGTTTTGTAAAACTGAATTGGCAACAGTCGCACACCTCATTGCTGGTTGTGACATACTAATGGCAGGACTGTATACTGACAGGCATAATAATGTGGCAAGATTGTTGTACTGGGGATTGTGCAAACACTATGGTATTGAAGTGTATGAAAAAACACTGGAAACACAAGCCACAAGGCATCATAGAAAATAATGAAATTTATATCACAGGGGATCATCCGTTACCAACAGTTCAAAAGATAGATGCTAGAAAACCGGATATAGTGGTCCATGAAAAGAAGACAAAAGTTGCATTGATTATTGAAATCACCACACCCAGTCATTACAGTGTCCTGCATACAGAGAGACACAAAATCATAAAATATCAAGATCTGCAGGCAGAAACAAGAGTAATGTGGAAAAAAGATACCTAGACAGTCCCAATAGTAGTAGGAGCAATGGGTCTTATAAAAAAGAATCTACAGTCGTATTTAGATATGTTACCAATACATGTAACTTCATACAAATTACAGAAGGTGTTATTACCGGGCACATTTTGGGTGCTGTGAGGAGCACTTCTTGCTAACATCAAAGATTGAAACAATACTAATTTCATGAACTTTAATCCTACTTTGACTTAGGAATGGGATCGTCCATTCCTGTCATGGTACTAGAAACCCAAAAGATTTGGAGAAATTAAAAAAGGGACAATTCATCATCTTTGGCTTCATCTAAACTGTGTAAGACCTTTCCCAGGGGTACCTTTTTACTTAGACCACCTATAACAGACCCCACTCCTGCTTGGGACTTAACCATGATGTTACAAGCTCTTGTCCTACATACTTTTGAACCTTCAGCCAAGATAGACTTGACATTTCTGTCCTGGAAAACTGCTTTTTTAGTGGCCATAACGTCAGCTAAAAGGGTATCTGAGTTACAAGCTTTATCTGTCAAACCTCCCTACTTGATTTTTTTCATAAGATAGAGTGACCTTGCATACTAATCCTTCTTTTTTGCCTAACGTTGTCTCTGAGAAAAATATCAATCAGGCCATTAACATGCCAGTTTTCTTCCCCAGTTTTCAGAACAGGGATGAATACACTCTTCACTTGCTAAACATTTATAGACAGCTGTGTTTTTATTTGGACAGAACAAAATCTTTCAGAAAAAAATGATCAGCTTTTTGTCTCCTTCTCCAATGTTAGAAAGGGAGGTTTAGTGTCCAAACTCACTTTGTCTAAATGGATCACAGACTGCATGTATCATGTGTATTCTACTAAAGGAATACCTTTACCTGGATATGTTAAAGCTCATTCTACTAGATCTATGTTGACATCTCAAGCCATCTGGTCCAGTGTACCAATAGAGGACATTTGAGCAGCTGCTACTTGGTCAAACTCCCATACCTTTGTCACACATTACAAGTTAGATATTGTGTCTAGAGGTAGGTCTGATTTTGGCTCCATATTGCTTCAGAACATCCTTACATGAGGGCCACCCAGGGTCATTGTAGCTGGGGACACTGTCCCACAGGCTGAAAAATGAATTAAAATAAC
This sequence comes from Protopterus annectens, assembly GCF_019279795.1. NCBI lineage: Eukaryota > Metazoa > Chordata > Ceratodontiformes > Protopteridae > Protopterus > Protopterus annectens. The sequence goes on from NC_056747.1 coordinate 555,594,304, forward strand.
AATATCAGATAAAGAAGTTATATACTTACCATAATGTTCTATCTGTGATGTCCATTTTCATTCTTCCTCAACCTCCCCACCATCCCCCTGTCCCTTCTGGGAAGATTTGTGGAGGTGGCCTAGGAACCACTGTTCCTTTTGAGCTCCTGGTTCTATATGCTCCCTGTCTTATGGTAGTTCACTGTCCATACATTTATGTATTGGCTTATACAGCTGCAACAAACTCGATCTGAGGTAATTTGGAAGACAAGGCCATTATGGGAAAGGGAAGAGCTTGAGAATCATATCCAAAGCTGTAAAAAAGCCACCAGTCAGATCTGGGGCATGGATCCAAACCCACAGGTTGAGGAAGAATGAAAATGAACAACACTGATGGAATCTTAGGGTAAATACATAACTTCTTTGTTTATATTTTTCCTTAAATATCAACTATTCAGACCAATTTTTATAAAATATTCTCATAATAAAATTATCTTTCCATAACTGTACTACTAATCTGTTTCCTTCTTCATTCCATGTTTTCTCATTTATCCTTGTTATTCCTTTGCCTATTTTATATATTATAGGTTCATAGGTAGGTACTGGGCTATCTGCCCGAGGGCATTTATAAGCCTAGCCAGAGTGTGTCAGCTTTCGCCACTCCATTGATTAATTAACTGATCCTCTATCAAGCAAAGCCAATGAAGTGATCCCAGGGGTGTATTTTCTGTTACCCATCCACTCGTCAAGGTTTCTTTTGAAGAGTGTTGGTGAGGGGCTCTGCCTAATGTAGTTTGGAATTTTGTTCCAAAACATAGGGAGTCTCTATGACAGGAATCAATCTCTCAAGCATGTTCTATTTATTGTTGTGGCAAGGGTTAGCTCACTAGAGGGTGTGGCTCGCAGTGACTTGGATTTCTTTAGGTGGAGAATGTCCATCAGTTCTGAGTTTGACATGGCTTTGTAAGTCAGGCAGAGATCACCTCTGAGTAAGCGATATGCCACTGAGTACAGCCAGAGTTTTTCCAGTCGGGCTGCATAGGACATATGTTTGAGGCCAGTAATCCTCTTGGTGAAGTACTTTTGAGGTCTTTCCAGCTGTTGGAAGTGTCTTGTGAGGTACATCCAAATGGGGCATTGTACTCTATGATGGGTCTGATGAGTGACGAGTAGAGGGGCACTATAACCTCTTTATTTTTAGATGCAAACCCTTTAATAATTAGATCGGCCACATAGAAGGATTTCCTAACTACTTTGGCAATATGATTGTCAAAGGAGAGATTACTATCTACCTGTTATTCCTTATGTATATGTATATTTCTTCTGTATATGTATATTCCTTATGTATATTCCTTGTGTATATCTATATTTCTTATGTATATTCTTTGTGTATATGTATATTCCTTGTGTATATGTATATTCCTTATGTATATGTATATTCCTTGTTTTCCTTTATCTCTGGCCATTTTGCAAGATGATCAGAAAATCATATTTCAACTACCTCCCCTTCTCCTATAACTAAACCTTCTGATGTTATAAAATAATCTATTTCAGTTCTATACAACCCCCTTTAGTAAGTCTATGAAGTTTTGTCCCAAAGTTTTCACTTACCACATCTTATGACTTCTAACATTTTTCTTATATTATTTCCTTTCGTTTATGCTTGTCTCTTAAATCACAATTAAAGTCTCCTGTTATCATAATATTCATATTTAGTACTACACAGTGTAAAGTCGGATGAAGTAAGCGTTCCCTTTCTTTATAATTTTGTATAAACATATGATATAATTTTATATACTTGTTCCCATTTTAAATCTACAGTGGTTAATCTTCCCCTTTTTGCTAAAATTACATCTAATAACTTTACTGTATTTCTACAGAATAAGGCGATTCCAGAACATCTCCCATTTCCCAAATTCTAGATGATATGCCCTCTCCATAGTTTTTCTGTTTGAAATTCTTCTCATTTGTTACAAATGTCTTCTAATGTAATAGCATCTACATCACATGTATTACACCACTTCAGCATCCCTATTCTTCTTGCTATATTCTTAATACTATTCACATTTTACAGAAAGCATGCTAAAATTTTAATTTTCCCTTTGTTTCATGGTTTCATAAGTTCATAGCTAATTACTAGACTAGCTGCCTTAATGGGCCATTCTAGGCCTAGCCAATTTCTCTCCCAAAGGTGAGAATCAAACACTGTACCTTGTGTCTCTGAGTCAAACACCTTAACCGTTTTACTAACCCTCAGCCATCAGCTGTATATATTCTTTTTCATCAATTTCCTTTTTTTTTGTACTTGTCCCTTTAAATTTTCTTTTTTTTCATATTTTTACCTTTTATCAATAGAATTCTTTTTTTCCTTTTACTGTCTCCCAGTTTGTCTTCTCCATCATTTATTTCAGAGTCTTCTTCTATGTTTTCTTTAGTTTTGCTCATCTGCTTTACTTCTGTTTCATCTCTGTGTTTGTTTTCTTCTTTCTTTTTCATTTTTACAATCCAGCCAACCACGAATGTCCAGCTTTGTTACCTTTATAACATTTCAATTCACATTTTTTGCATCTTGTCCCATATTGTTACAAATATAATTTATTTATTTATTTTATATCTGTTGACCGGGATAGTCTGACTGGATATATGTCCATTTTCAGAGGAGGCCCGGTTTGTCACAGTTACTTATCGAATGTCCGTCTTTTCTATAAAAAAAACAGGTTTTGTGTTGTCCCAGTATTTTATGACATCCCTATTCCCCTCCACATTTATCATGCTTGGTACATGAATACTTTTTTTCTCTTTCTATTTTTAACACAATATTACAGTCCCATTCACCAACCCATAAAACCCTTTCATCATCAATTTTTGCAATGTCTAGTATTTCTTTACATAAAGTTTTCAAATGTCCTTTCAAAGTCTCCCTTTCCATCTCTGTTCGAAATTGTACATGAATTTTCTTTTTTGTTTACCTGCTAAATGCTTTTGTCACATAGAGATTCCATGGGTTACAGTCTTTCTTTTTAAGAATAAATGCTCTTACTTCATGTACATTTACACCTAGGGAAGCTATTAAATTGTCCCACACTTCATACCTGTCCATTTCTTTGTCTTTTTTACTTTGAATCATTACCACATACTTCTGTTTTTCATTTTATTTTTTTTCTTTTCTGTTGCTCCCTTTTTGTCTTCTTTTACTTTCTATGCATATGTTTTCTTGTCCTACTCACCACTGTTCTACAAGATTGTCTCTGCCTCGTCCTTTTGTATTTTCTCCATAATGTTCCCACGGGAAACATTTCTTTCATTTTCTGGCTCACTTTGTATTACCATTTCTTTAAGTAAATCATCCCACAACCCTCCTGACTGGAGGGTTGTAATTATACATTCATCATTTGCCAACTCATCACCATCAAATATATTTCTTTGAAATATCACCTCAGAATCCTGCATGAATTCTCTGGTCTATTTATTGTCTTCTCCTCCATTTCTCTCACCACTCCATTACTTCCTTCTCTCTCCATCTGCTTCCCAGTTTCTCCAGGCTGCCTCTGTAACTGAAATGGAAACAGGAAGTGCTCATGCAAAATGGGTCCCACTCTCAACAATGAAGAGGAGGGAAAGTTCCCTGATGCCCTGGCTAAACCCCCTCTAGTAGTATAAATAGCACTTCAAGTCTCAGCTGAAAAGAGGCTACTAGCCTAGTGAGACTAACCTGTTTGACAAAGAATAAATAAATGCAATGTTCACTATTGTGTCATAGAAGGAGTGGCCTTGCTAATCTAGAAGGCTGAAGAATTCTATTAATTGCTTGGCACATTGTTGACTCCTTGGAAAAGATTTTAGGGCGGTAGTGAGAGAAAAGAGAGTACATTGCTAATTAGCATACACTTCTCCCATGAACTGCCTCATTACCATGCAGCATGGCCACAGATTCAGCTCAACACCGCGCTACACATCTTCATACAAAAACAGATTATTTGGACTGTTTTTGAATTCATAATGGTTACCATGAGGAGTATACATTATGCACACCTCATGACAACTTTTATGAAGTCATTCTTATAACTCCCTCACCTGGTGAGCAGATTATATGACAAAAAAACCTTTACAATGACAGATCCCTGCCAGCACAATTCTACCCTTCAGACCCTCTCACTGAAACTTCACTCCACTTAACATGCATTCATCATTACTGCCCCTAAAATCTGGGTACCATCCCTCAATATATATAAAATCTATTACGCCCTTTCACTTACAAGAGAAGTTCTTCTTTTTCAAACAAGCAGAATGCAAGTTCTTTATTGACAGTGGAATCACATAAATCCACCAACTAATATTGACTCTAATATTAGTTTTTAGTGCAGGGTATTCCCTGATCTTCCACAGTTTCTGGATAACAGTCATACAAACAGACGCACACACACACATTCATTCAGTGTCTGATTCTGAGATATAATCATATGAAGCATACAAGATGCACATTTTTTCTACAACTTGCATTTTTTTTTTTTTTCATCTAAGTGGAAATAAATGATGTAATTTCCCTTCTGAACTCAAATGGATATTTAAGCAGTGTACTTAACATCAGTAACTTAATAAGTCCTGATGAAGGGCTTACGTCAGCTTAAAAGCTTAAGTAATTGTGAAACTTATATTGGTCCAATAAAAGGTGTTGCATCAAGTTCATATTCCAGTGTCTTTGTGTATAAATCCGCCCCAAAATCTCCTTTCTTAGCATAAATTCTATTTGTAGAATACTGTAACTGGTTAAAAATTGTGTATTCTGTCTGACAGTAGTACAGATATACTATGAGTACTATATGTGTAATTGTAATTGTTTAAAAATAATAGGGTCTATATTAAATTCCCAAATGCCGACAATGTCGAATCTGACATTGTTGACATGAGAATAGCGAAAATGCAGAACACTGAACAAGTAAATGGAAATCTTCAATGTAGTGCAGTTTTGGAGTTGGTATATTTAAGTAGCAGGGGGTGTGGGGGTGCAGGGGGGCTTGCCCCCCACCTACACCATTTAGTTTTTGTTGTTTCTATTTTTTTTCCTGAACATTGAATGTTTTAACAGTTTGATCACTAAAGGTCGACCTTTAGTGATTCGAACTGTTAAATATTTGATGTTCTAATACAGACCCAAAATAATAATATACTTTGACTGCCGTGTTTTTTTTTTTTTTTTTTTTTTTGATCTTACTGGAAATTTCATGTATCACCCTGCAGATCCGACCCAGACAATGGTCCTGTAGGATGAGTGTTCCACCTCGGTCAACAAACAAACAAATAAATAAATAAATCACATCTTCTAGGAAAGTACTGTATGTCAGAAGAGAAAATTATCACTATTGTGTTTTTCCTGTTACTGCTTGACAGACAGCCCCCTCCCAGCCAATCAGCCTATTTGGTCACTATCATCAGGATAATGATATCTTAGGAGAGTCTGTGATGTAGGCAGCCATCAGGGATGGTTCATGGTTTTTGCCATTTAAGATTTGCTGCACTGTGCCCACTCAACAACACAAATGAAAGGAGAGTACAGTGAGGCGTCCATGCTGGTTATCCTTTACTTCCTCAAGGGATATTGCAGGTGGTCATACCTGCCCTCCCATCCTGAAACACAGGTGGTGGTTGTTTCTTGTGGTCCACTGGAGAAACTGTATCTTCCCAGGTGTTTGCTGAAAATCCACAACTCCTCCCACCTGGAAAAGAAAGTGAGTCACGTCCCTTCACTCCTCTTGTTCTCTGCCTGGCTCCTCTGGTGCTGAGGCCACTAATAGAACCTCCCTTAACTAGACCCCAGTCAAAGCTCCACCCTTCTGCAGTATGGTGCCAGAGTGAAAATTGCCACTAGTTTATGTCCACTAAGTATACACTGTTGATTGGACTGGCAAGCCAATTTTAAATTTCAGCCCCTCAGCTGTGGTTATATTGTAGAAGACACATGTTCATCTCAGCAGCTATCTTCTGCCATTGGCCATAGCTTCAGCTAACTCACAGCTGTTACTAAAAAATCTACCAACAAAACTGAATGCAGACATACTCATTGGTGTTGTGCCTCTTAAAGGCAGTAGGCACACTGAGTCATAGAGGCTGACTAAGATGGAAGTCTGATCCTTGAGCAATCGAGAAGGCAGCCTCTCCCAATGTATTAAGTGTGTTAGCCCTCTTTCTTTACAGTGCCACATTACCAGGTGTGTCAACCAGGGTTCAAGCCATGCTGTATGCTTTGCTGCTCTTAGTCCTATCAACAAGTTGCCGGATGTATGTAAGTTACTCTAGAGTATGGATGATATGGTGCTCCTGTGCTCCTCCAAGGGATAGCAATTTAAGCATTGGTGACTTTAGCTTAAGTTGATAGACCCTGAGGAATAGTTAATTGCCCTGGGTCACATACGTAACTCCAGAAATGCACTAATGTTTGAAATTAAAAGCATGTGGCACAACTGACTACACCTTTTCAGAACTATTATGACCTCGTCCTGATTGTTAATACTTTAAGTATTCAGTTGTGGTGCACATCAGGGTATGACCGAAGTTACCTGGAGCCAGTAACGAGGGTGATATGTTTTGCTCTGCAGTGTTTGAAGAAGCTGCAACCACAATATAGTCTGTGAGTGATGTGGTGGTGGTTTAGAATAATGGAGGGATTAGCATTACTTCGATTTTGTGTGAGTGGCATGTTCCTGCTACAACTGGCTAAGAATCAGAAAAGCATATGCATCATGTTACAGTCTTTATAATTTTACAGGGAACTATGTGTAATGGGTTAAAGAAAATCCAGGATGCACTTATATGTTTTATAGGTAGTTGCTAGATATGCTAGTAGTTATACAGTCATAGGATCATAGGAAATTACTAGGCTATTTGCCCTGAGGCCCTTATAAGCCTAGCCAAGAGTTTAGCCCATGCACAGACAAATCAGCACCCGATGCCCCTGTCCAGCAGGGACACAGGTGTAATCCCAGGGATGTATTTTCTATTTCCCATCCAGTTATCCAGATTGCGCTTAAAAAGGGGTAAAGAGGTACTCTGCTTGACATGGAGAGGAAGTCTATTCCATAGATGGAGGAGTCCTGAGACACAAATCTGTCCCACCAGTAATTCCTGTTGATGTCACAGACCAGGTTGAGGCCACGTGTGTAGGTTACTCGAGTAGAGCTTGACTTGCGGATATGCAGCAGTCCCATCAAGGCGGGGTCCAAGATCGCCTTGTATGCCAGACAGCGGTCACCTCTGAGGAGTCTGTATGAAACAGAGTAGAGGGATAGGGCTTTTAGCCTATCTCTGTATGGTAGATTTTTGAGGCCCTGGATTCTACTGGTGAGGAACCTCTGTGGTCTCTCCAGTTGCTGCATGTGCTTTGCAAGGTAAATGCTGAATGGGGTGTTGTACTCAATAATGGGCCTTATAAGGGAAGAATACAGGGATGTTATGACCTTTGGACTGTTGAGAGTTCTAGACTAGTATCCCAAAGCATTGTCTGGTTAACTTAAGTACTCAAGGTCATACAGTAGACAAATGGTAGGTGAGGGGGGGTCAAACCCTGGACCACAGAAAGCAGCTCATTAACAGTTCACAGGCAAAAGCCTATGTGCTAATTGTCGGATGTAATGTAAACTCCTGACTTAAGACAACACATTTGACAGTCTTTAGAGTAATAAATAGCCAACATTTACAGGCATGCAAAATAGTTAAAATGAGGATTTGAAACGATAGTATTTAACTCATTGATGTGGTCAACCCATATGAAAGCAGTTTTCACCCAGTCCAGAAGGTCTTCTCCTGTTGTTTGTGTTTAAAGGTAGTTGAAGAAACAATCAGCTGTCTTTTGGTGTGTGTGTGTGTGTGTGTGTGTGTGTGTGTGTGTGTGTGTGTGTGTGTGTGTGTGTGTGTGTGCATGCGCACATGCCTATCTGTGCATGCATGCCTCTGGGTAGATGTGTGTGTGTGTGTGATTGTGGGTATGTGTTTTTCTCTGAAATGTGCCTGTTGTTCGTTAAGAATGCCTGGACCTAGAGGAGACCAAAGATTTTAATATCATTAGACTGGAAATTATAGGGGAATGTGACTGTAGTTACAAAAGACATAGTAAGTATAACTTTCAGGAAGGAAATATAATCAAAGGATGCAGAGCTCAGTAAAGGAAAGATGAGGTGGAACTGATATCCGGGTTGCTGATGCCCACTTTATCGTCTGACTTTGCTACAACCTAGAGTTTGGCTGCAGCCCTAATTAAGATTAGAACTGTAGGCTGTAGCCTTTTCAGTGCCCGTTGTTCTTCAGGTACCCTGCTGGAACAGTACTACTCAGTACCTTCCACAGAACCATCTTTGTGCTTGTCACTGTGGCATTACAACGATCACAGTGAGTAACTAACTTTTCTGTACTCTTCATATGGTATCTTAAAGTACATATGTACAGTTAGCGACAATCCCACATATAATGTATGCTGATCAGTTTCAAAAACAGGCAAGCATCATCACGAAAAGTTTAAACTAAGGCTTTCATATAGTAATGGTTTCAAAACTGAAGAAAGAAAAAGGCTAGAAATGTCTTTGAAACAGGGCCCTGAATAAAAACATTATCTGATAGTGTTAGAAACAGTGTAACATAATATTACTTTTAAATTTGGTACACTAGTAGAAGTAATCCAGCTTTTTATTTTTATTTTATTTATTTATTTATTTATTTTTTTTGCTGCTTTGATTTTTTCCTGCTTTGTTTGCCTCCACACTCTGTCAGTCATCAGCTCCTTCCCAGCCAGTTATTTCCCATCACCATCCTAGAGGCAGAAGACGACCAGGAGATGCTATCATTTAGATAGCCATCAGGGGTTTTTTGAAGCTTTTTCTTATTTTCTCCCTGTGTCCACCAACATGCATTTTGTATAGGGTTACCACCTGTCCCACTTTGCGAGGGACAGTCCCTCTTTGGGCAGTTGTGTCCTGAAAAAAATATTAAAAATGGCAAATGTCCTGAGATTGTATTACATAATTATGTCCTATATTTTATGTAATAGTTGCATAACACAGTTATTCTGTATCTAAAATACCTAAATGTTATAAGAAACAGAATAAGCAACTAAAATGCTACAAGAATAAGCTATTATGTAGGCAAAAAAGTTAAGTTCTATGCTTTGTACTGACCATGGGTATGTGTCGGCCTGTAAAATCTGATATGTGGCCCGCAAATGTCCCACTTTGGCCATTTGAAAAGGTGGCAACCCTAATTTGGTACTGTCCTTCCCATAAAAGTTCAAGTGTCGATTTCCACAATTTGCAACAGGGAATTAGCACCGCCCAGTGTGTCCACTAGTATGTAAAATCCCTGTGATCCATATGAGACAGGTGAGTGGGCCATGCAGGCATCCTTACTCTTCCTCTCCTTGCTTGGTTTCTACAGGTTTGGGCTACTAATTAAAGTCAAGTCACGTGCCTTGCGGAAAAGGCTGTATCCATCTTCGCCACGGAGCCAGGCAGGAATAGTTTGTCTTGCATGTAGCCTGGCAGCACACATATCTCACTGAAGTTAGCAATAAATATACATTTTTTGTGTAGTACAGCCATGTATAACAAGCCAACATTCCTACTCCTGAATACATAAAAACAAATGGCATACATATATATATATATATATATATATATATATATATATATATATATATATATATATATGCTCTTGTGAATTATTGCATTTTATTTTTTGTTTGTTACCTACACATTTTGATTTCAGATGCTGTTCTTTCCTTCATTTTTAGATCGTATCCTATTTTATAAGCATGGTAACACACACACCAGGGTTTAAATTATATTTGTCAAAACATGCTTCCAGGTCATGACCATGCAGCTAGATATGTATAAGACTCACTGTTGTATTGTGCTGCCTACAATGAGCATAACAGCATAGCATCTATATTTATAGACATATTGTTCTCCCTCTGCTTTAACACAAGACAGTATAAACACAAACTTCAAAATATGACCCATAAGTTAACATTTGTGAAGTCAAACAAATGGACATTTGCAATGTCTTAAAGTCTTTATTCATCTCCACATACTGAATTTTTCATGCAGCAATTAAAATTTGTAGGTCAAGTCTCCCATGACACCTTTTTCAACTAATATGGGAAGCCAGCAGGTGGATTCACTTATATTGCACTTCGACACACAGTGATTTAAAAGAATGAAGGGTGACATTTTCACCCATTTTGTAAATGAATGCCATTGATCTGCCTAACAAGAACAAAGTTAGGCTTCAAAATAGCAAATGATAAAGAGATTAAGCTTTGAAATGGCTTTCCGAGGCACCCTTTATTGCAAGACTCCAAGCTGGGTATTGAACTTTCAATTAGAATTTCTAATAGGCTATTGACCTAAATGGATAAAACGTTGCAACAGGCTGCTTTCAAGATAAGAACAAATCATTGCCATATGCTGTCAGGAATTATATCATAAGATAAACAAAAAAGGCTGACTTGGGATAACTGATCTTCTTTGGTATTTTACTTGATATCTTGCTGAATTTTTGAACTAAGAATAGAAATGAAAAACAGATTTGAAACTCGCTGTCAACCCATAATTACAATGCAAAACTGTTAGCAGGTGATTATAGCTGGAAAATGAAACAGAAAATTTTGTACAACAAATTAACTGTATGACATATTTAAACTAGAACCATCTGTTGTGTTTTCAGCTCTGCAGTAAAGTACAGCTGAACAAGGAAGGTTAGGAAAGCAAACTGTAATGACAAGCACTGTAGCGATAAACATTAATAATTAGTACAGGGCAATGTGATAGGAGAAAGGAAAGCAACATCTGAAATCACTGAATACACCCCAATGTATGGGCTTTCCCTGGTGGCTTCAAGCAAATAGTGCACGGTATCTCACTGACTAGGAGGCAGGATCTCAAATACAGAAGCCAAATGTCCAGTGGACAGCTGAACAGTTCTCACTGACCATGTTAAAAAGCTACGTTAGAGCCAAAAAGTCAAAGGCCTTGGATTGCTGAGGTTCTGACAAATAAAACACAGGGGAGTTGATTTATAAGGTCTGGGTAGCTGAGCAAAGAACATAGGAATAGAACAGCAATAAAGTCTTATAAAGATAATTTGGGTAGATTTGGGAAAAGATTTTAGAAGAAAGGCCAAGATGAGGAGAAGGAGAAAGCTTGTATGGTTCATTAGCGTGCCAAGGATAGCCAGAAGATATACAGAAAAAAGGTGCAGGTAGTGGAATGAAAAGGGACACGACCACTGCGATAATTATGTAAACACAAGAAAAAGGGCACTGAAGTGTTCAGTGGAAAATAGTTGCAGTAGGGAAAATTAGTGGACAGCACTAAGGAAAGAAGGCTGATTTGATGTATGCACAAAAAAGGCGGGAAGGCAGATGGGTGAAATGGCATGACATCTCTCATGAATTTACTTAATAAGAGCAGAGAAGGGACAGTGCATTCTTGGAGAGCAGGGTAGGTGAATGAGAAATGATCAGCTTCGATATAATGAAGGCAAGAGTTAGATACTGCCTAAGATCCTAATGTACTGTTCAGTACTCTGCCAGTTGTCTCAGTGTAAAGAGGGAGCGAAAGAAGCAACCCAAGGAACTACATGCTGGTCAAACTTACTTGAGTAATAAGCAAAACCATTGAGACAGTCCTTTTGTCTGAAATCATGTATAGCTCTGCCCTAACTCATTGGTAATGTTTTTACATTAAACTGAATCAGATGTATACACTATATAGTCATATACTTTTCACCATTATGTTGATGTCTTCATTGCATGTTAGTTCACATTAATCAATGCAGTTATTATTTTACCATTTTTAACTTAATGCTGAGAAAAACACATACATCAAACATGGAGTTAAATGGCAACAACAGTATGTTTATTTTCCAATCATCGTGCCATTTATTTCAAGAGATGTGCACAAGACAGGATATTCAGGGAGAACTTGTTCAGAATCATATGGCCTAAGAATTACAGCACTGGCAGCATGATTGATATCTGGCCTTCAATCCTTAACACAAGTCTCATAACACAGTTCTGGACTTGTTTCACATCCAAGAGCCACCTTACAGTTTGCCTAGGGTCAAATCTCACATCTGCTATTCCGCTTACCTTCACACTCCCTTTTCAGTTATGCATTTTGCTGAAATGACGTGACGCCTACGCTTGACTACCTATCCCTGTCAGAGAAGGTGAAAATCTGGGGAAAAAGACAGTAGGAAAATCTGGAAATTCTTTCTCAATCCACAGTGCAGCCACCCTTGCAGACCAGTCAGTAACCATTTTTACCATCATTACTGCAAGTTCCCATCCTTTTTTGCATACATTATCATTTCTCTATGTCACTCCTGCTTTTATGAGGGGCTGGACATGGGTAAAGAAAGCTGTCTGCAATTTCTTGTGATAAAAAAGGCCCAACCCTCTTTTGCCAGGGCCTTTTTATTGCAACTTGTTTGACTGCTTATCCTCACCCTTACCCTCTACATCTTTGTTGTCCCTATATGACCCTAGAACTACTCCTTGCCTCTTTTTACCCCCCCCCCACTTACTGCTCATTCCACTCTATCTCTTGTCAGTCAGAGTAAGCCTGGCTCCAAAGTACTTTACAACCTGCATTGTCTGAGATCAGTCACAGACCTTTCTTTCAATGTGACTAACCGTACATTAATCCACATAATTGTAAACTCAGTATAGCCATATACAGAATTCACCTTTTCACCATTGTTTTATTGTGGCATAATCACTGCATGTTGATTCACATTAAAGAAACCAGTTATCATTTTAAATCATTTTTCACTTATCACAAAGAAATGCAGAAACACCAAACATTGAGTTAAATGACTACATCCATGTGTTTGCCAATTATAATGTCACTTATTTCAGGAGATATCCATGAGTCAGGATTTTCTTGGAGACCTTGTTCAAAATCATTCACAGACTAAAAATTAAAGAGCTGGCAGCAGTGTCAGTTTTTATGAAACAACAAAATGGAAATGGCCCAAAGTGCAGATAAAAAAAGAACAAATAACCAAATAATGTCTTCACTGTGTCAGTATTTATCCTTTAACAAATCTCATAGCATGGTTTTAATATTGTTTCATTTCACATCCATCAGCTGCCTTACAGTTCCCAGAGGAATGAGGCAGGCCGGAAAGTCCCTGGATCTCTTGGAACTTCTTGGGGCTATCTGCTCTGTGGGAAGTTCAGAAGGCTAAGTCTCTCCACTTGCTCTCAGAATCTGGCAACAATCCTTCCTTCTGCCACAGAAAGGGAGAGAGATCTGTCCCCCTTTCTGACAAGCACACCTCCCTACACTCTACTCAGCCCTGTGTTCAAATCAGTGTAAAAGTTTATCACTCCCCTGTTAAAAAAGTGTACCCAGGAGAGGCCTTAGGTCAACTAGTGCCCTAGGCAAAAGGGCTCCATGGTGCCCCCCACACCACCCAGGTGCCCCCATCCTGGTCTACCTACACCAAATAAATTCTGGAAAAGTGCCCCTGCAAGAGCCGCACCATAGGCGGCCACCTAGTTGGCCTATGCCTAAGGCTATGAGTGTACCCCATCCTATTGTTACATTTTGACTACTATACTTTAATTCCTCTTAAGATCAGCACACTTCAAGCTAATCCAAATTTTCTTGAGACCAACAATGAATGATGGCCTATAGCTGTAGTTTTATTAACTTTACAAAATCTCCTAATGGTGTGTAACACATATTACCAGCAAATGAAACAGGGATGTCTGGCTTGCCCCAGCTTTTGTTGAACTGCTCTAACTCACTCCAAAGCTGAGTCTATCATAGAAACCCCTACCCTTCAGATAGCCAGGAACTGATTCCTTCATAAAGTGCTGCTGGAGCCATTGTCATAATCTGTTATACAGTACTGGGCAGTGACCTTTACGTTCTTCCTTGTTGTTGGCTGTTTGGATATTTACTGTTGCAGTAAATGTTTTTTTTAAGTGAACTTTATACACCACACACTTTCAACAGTTTAACTTTTGAAGGTGCCCTACAATGCCCCTGCCCTTTGTGAATACAAAACTGATACTACTAAAAAGGAATGAGGTTTATAGTTTCATGTGCCGTGCCATCTCTCTTCCACTTCCTTCTGTAGTACTGACTACACACGGAACTGTGTAAAGAAGGTGCCCCAGTTGCTAGAATTACAGTTATTAAGTCACAGTTTATTACGTTATTGGGGAAAATGGATTGCTTGTTTAGTCATTGCATTGTTTAGCAAGGGTTAGCAGTATCAGTTAGAATAGCATGTTGCAATTTCATGACTGGATTACAAGGCAAGGATAATCCCATGGATGCGATTTATGTTTTGTCTTCACATGATCTTTTGACTTAGTCCAGTACCAGGGGCTCCCTGAAAACATAATGCAGGTACTGAGCAGTGAACTGTTCAAATGAGTATAAAAAGCTAAGGAAGACTGGCTGCTTAAGTGAGAGCTAAAAATATTAGAAAATGTTGGAAATTGATTTCTGCTGTGTTTGATTCCAGGACCAGCTATGTTTAACACATTGTATTTACCTTCATACAGGGTGTTGACAGCTGTATCAGTCTTTTTACTGATGACATAAGAGTTGGAGAAAGAGAGAATCAGCATTAGAATGGGTTCCATTTTGGAAAAGAGCCTGAAGCTTCAAACTGAAGTTATGACCTAAGAGGTGAAAACTCCTCTTCAACCCTTACAAATGCAAGGTGCAGCACACAGAGGTAGTTGCAGGGATAGGTTTAAAAATCCTTTAAAGGAAAAGCAGTTAAAGGTAGGCAATTTAGAGAATTGATTTTTCAAGAGGATTAGCGTGGGTTTTTCTTGATTGTGCAGTACTGAACTATCTATTTGTTCTTTCACAGATACTAGAGGAGTCCTGGGAGCATGCTATTGTCTATCTCCATGTATTTTGTAACCATTGAAAGGCAAGTAACAGTGAATATGCACGTGCATTTTGGAAGGTGCGGCAGTACATGTTCTTGTGGGTCCTGCTGAATGCCATTTAGTCCTGATCTTTAAGCAGCATGAGTTGTATCTACATTCTGAGCACTAAACTGAATACATTCAAGGATGACATCGGACTGTAGCAGGGATGTGCCTTGTCTTCCCTCCTGTTTGTATATTATATTAGCACTATATAAACACTTAACTGTCTGGAGAGTATCCAGTCATGGAATATCAGAGGTGCATCTTTGTTGTTTCCAGATGATGGTATCATCTTAGTTTCAAGTTTTTGTGATCTCTAGATTAGAGTGGAGTCATTTAGTGCAAAGTGTCAAAGTTATACATCATGGTTTTCTTCCAGAAAAGACTGGATTGTTCTGTGCAGGTGACGGTCAGCGACTACATCATATGGATGAGTCAAAGTACTTTGGGATGTTAATGAGTGAAGGGAGCATGAATCAAGAAGTTGTCCAGCAAGCAGGTGATGTATTGGCAGTACTGCATACATTGTAGCAGGCTGGGAGGGAGTGGGCGAAGCAAGAGATGACCAAAGGACGATCATTTACTCGTCATACTAGGTTTCTGTCCTCACCTCTGATCATGAGTTTTGGTCATGATTGAATGGAAGAAATAATACAAACTGCAGAAATGGGCTTCCTTTGCAACCTTGCTGGGCTCACAGTCCATAATAAAATGAGTAGTCTGGCAATCTACAATGAGCCTTGAGTTTACATAGGAGTTAGCTTAGGTGGTTTGGGCACATTGTAAGAATACCCTCTGCGCACTTTACTTTGGTGGTGTACCTGGAAAAGCCCACTTGGAGGAGGCCCTGTGCAGACTCAAAAAATGCTGTATTATTACATCTGTCAGCATATCAGGGAGCACTTCAGTATCTCACTGGGTAAGCTGGAATCTGGTGAAGCAGACAGAAGATGCTGGTCTACTGTACTCAGCTTGCAACCACCATAAGCCTCAGCAGATGGAGTTTAGAAACAGATGGCTGCATGGAATTACTGCACACTTGAACTGTCAGGCTTATTATAAGACTGTGGCTATGAAAGGAAGCTAGATGCATTTTATGCATTACTGAGTTAATTTAAAGGAATGATAGATAATAATGCCCCTATTTTAGGAGCAGGTAATACCACATCTTGAGTTATATGTGCATTTATGGAGGCCTTACCGGATGAAGGAGGTTAATCCATTGAAATGTGTAAACAGACAATTAGTAAGGATGCTAGAGAGCATGGACATCATAAGAAGATAGATTAAGGGAAGTTTGCCCCTTCTCACTAGAGAAAAGGAGATAAGAGAAGCAGAGTAATGATTTATAAGGCACTGAAGAAGGTCTAATTGGATTATGCTAAACAGAAAGGCAGGGCTAGGAGAATGGGTCATCTCTCTCATGTGGGATAACATCTTAACATAGATAATGAAAACTACAAGAAATATACAACAAATTCAGATCATTCATTGTGTAATATATTAAACATTCGGTAGTGGAGGCCCGCAGGATGTATGCAGTTGACCCCTTAAGGACATACCAGTGTTTCAAGTGCTTGGGTTATGAATGCCAGCGGCGGTTTACTTTTTAAGTTTTACTGATACATTTATGCCAATAAAGCAAAAGCAAACTAGCTATAGACATGCCATGATTCGCCTTTTTAGAGCTTGTCAGAATAGTATAAATGTATTGTTTAGTCATACTTTAGAAACACGGAGCATCAAAACAAGCCTGTTGTCCATAACATTATGGTCACCATAAAATATCCAAAATAACATTCAAATCTCAGTGAAGACTCTAACTAGAGTGAAAGGCAGATGAATAAGGCTGTTAGGAGCTTTAAAATGCACAGGCCTCTTGAAGTGCTGGAACTGAAGTAGAACAGAAAGCTACCTTTGCTAGTTGCTACGCTCAGGCATATTGGTCTGGTGTCGTCTCTTTCTGCTGGCTTCTGTATATAATGTAATGGAGCAGATAAAAAGCAGATATTGTACATTTTTAATTTATTGTATACTATGGAACTTGTAAGTAAATAAAGGTGTTTCATTTAATCTTCATTAAACTTTTAGTAACACCTGGATGAAACAGTTGCCTTGCATACAAAATCTCTACCATGTGTATCTGCCTTTACTTTTTCAGTGGTGCATTTCACATTTTATCTAACTAGCTTGTTATTTGTCATAAACTAGTAAAAGACTGAAAAACATTGTTTGACATGTCAGTGGCAGCCACTAAATTTGCAATACAGTCTCTCTGGCCCGGCCACCCAGCTATAACAAAGAGTTAACATTATGCTTATGTTACAGTGCATTAAAATCTCTAATTAAAACAGCATTACATTCCCATCTGCCAATCTCCAGTAATCTTCTTTAATTGCAGTAATTAAACTATATTTACATGTTCAGAATACTTGTAATTTAGCAAATTGCACTCTCTGCTCTACATTTAATCAAACAACCAGTTCCAGTATATTTAGTGTGGAAAGAAGTAATTTCAGTGTTTTGATTACTATAGCAGATTTGACGGAATAAGTGGCCCTCCAGCCGAGGCTCTGAAAGACTGGGCAAACAGGGCAACAGTGAGATACAGTCATAGGCTTGATTTTCATGGGAATACCTAATTACATGTTGAGTTCTTCTAGCAATTAACCATTAAACACCACAAAAAATGGTATTGAATTTGATATTGTACCCCTGAGTATCCTGGACCTGTTTCTCTGCTATCATCCAAACTGAAAAATGTATCAGGATTTAAGATGTTATTTAAAATTCACAGCAGGATGTATTGCTAAACTGTATGTAAACAATTTTAAAGTCAGCACACATATATTGGCCTCTTAGCAAAAAAAGTCACAGAAACAAATTGTATGCAAGGCTGTCAGACTCCGTGCAAACACGTAACACAAATCTGATGTGCTTCAAGACACCTTTATCTGCTGCTGTTATCTTGACAGCAACAACTGATGAGTAGCTTGGTATACAAAATGCATGTAAATATTATTCAATACACTTTCTTTAAATTTACAATCATGACGGCACAAAAACAAATGATCTTTGATAGTCATTTTGTAATCGGAAGGTATAGCAACGAAGACCAGAAATGAGTTTTTCAGGAAGTGGGGTTTGGATAAGTTCCCTCTTTTTAAATTAAAGGGAGTGTGTAGGGAAGTAAAGAATGAGAGATTTTGGTCAAAGAGATTGTTATCATAGGAAACATTTTGTTGAAAAGTGTGTGTATCTGAGTGGGATGAGAGGTAAATGTAATGACAAGCAAAGGTGGTATTCCGCAAGTATGTATATATTCAAACGTAAAGGATATGCTCCTAAGCATAACAGATACAAGAGAGTATAGTAACTATATATGTAATAAAATGCTACGTATAAATAATATGTATATCTATATATATATATATATATATCTATATATATATATATATATGTAGTAAAATGCTACATATAAGTAAATGGGTAACATATATAAATAACAGATGAAAGAGAGTACAGTAACTTTATAGGTTTATAGGTGTTTACCTATGCAATAAAATGCTGATGCACTGGCCTGATTCATCTTTGGTAAATCTTTTCATCCTATTCCTTGAAACTATATCTTCTCTCATTTATACAGTCCTGTTTTATATACACTTTCCTGTTTGACCATTATATTATTAAGTTGCAGAAAGCTTCCAATGCATGGAGTACTACAACTGCACTCCACAATTATGAAAAAGACGGGCTTGTTAAGCACATTTGTGACATCAAAGTGGTGCTTAACAGCCTTAATAAACAAAGTGATGAGCAGCTGTACTAAAAGTATTTATTGCATCTTTGTGGTTGTGCTCATTATGTTATTGTAAAACAAATCCTTATGATTAGGTTTTCAAAAAATTTAAATTTTAAAATTCCTTTGAATACCAAAAAGTGAAGCTCAAAGTCTGCCATTGCATTCTCTCCAGGAGAACATTCAGATGATGTTGATGATGCCTTTCGGTGACCATATAGAAAACAATTCAGCTTTCTATCATTAGTCTGAAACACCAGTTTCCTAACCCCCACCCAAGCATATGAAAGATGGAGACCTACCATGTCTTAAACATTTTTAAAGTACTTAGTTTTCCATCAGTGTTAATTAAATTAACAGTGTGACAGATAACTAATTGCTTACAATTCTGTGATTAAGTGGCATATTTCAGTGAAATAGTTGAAGCATGTTCCCACAATGATGCCATTATATCCTGATGGATTGAATGTGCATGCCAATCAGTATCCAGGCTTCAATTTCCAGTATTCGAGGGAATTTTTAGAAGTGAAAAAATGTGTTAAAAACCTAATCAAAAGGATTTTCTTTTACAATAAGTTAGCAACCAGGACCACATAGATGCTACTGGAAGAACAGCAAGTATTTTTTTTTTGTTTGTATTTGTTTCCCAATTTGAACTTGATCTTTAAGTACCCCTCACTACAGTTAAGCTCTAGTCTGTGCTGCAGCATTCACAGCCGTCAGAAGCCACCCTGCAACAGCAGTGGGAACCATAAAGAGCTTTAACATCCTACTTCATCTGGCCAAAAGAAAAGTGTGACTTAATGAAGTATTTAATGTTTTACATCTCTGTGTCCTTTATGTGGCAGTGGTAATTGTTTTACAGTATTTAAAGCTGTAAAACATTTAGTACTACTATACTTTTTTCTCTAGCTTTTGTAGTACTTGGAAGGAGGTTGAACTCCATTCATTACAAAAAATAATGATCAGGTTTCCTCAATCAGAATCCTGCCAGTTACATGTGGACAGCAAGATTCACCAATCAAGTTTAGTTCTCGAGGTGAATTTTTTGATGTCCATGTCTCAAACATTTGACTGGCCCCATCATAATCCCATGTGTTGTTATACATTTAAAATGTGTCTGCCTCTTTAACTACTTAAATGATTCTGACCTTATTAATCATATTTGTTTTACTGAGGTTAATGTTATAATCCAGATATGTAATTACTACATGCAGTTTAACTGTTAATTTGTGGAATGTTTCTCCGTGGATCTTCTCTGAAAATGTGAAACAGCCCATTTGAACAAACTGGGCAACAAAGCACATGGCCGGCCTTAGGCATAGGCCAACTAGGCGGCCGCCTAGGGCGCTGCTCTATTAGGGGCACTTTTCTAGTATTTATTTGGTGTAGGTAGACCAGGATGGGGGCACCAGGTGGTGTGGTGGGGGGCACCGTGGAGCCCTTTTGCCTAGGGAACCAGTTGACCTAAGGCCACTCCTGCATATGTAATAAATAATTCTGTTCCTGCCTTATAATGTTGTATATGTTAGCCACTTAAACAGCTTTCCATATTCCTGTTCAGTTTACATTTCTTCCCTCCTTAAAGATGTCTAGTCACAGCTTATATAATGTTTTAGCACCACCATTCTTCATATAATTACAATTGTCTCTACCATTATTTTATCCTTTTACTTTTTACCTTGTATAAAAGTGCCTTATATAAATTACTTCAGCCAACTACACTTTGTACTTAGCAGTTGAATGCATACCTCTCAAACTCTTAAATCAAGAAATCTGGACAGAGCCTAAAATAATGGGGGGACAAAGTCCAAAAAAAATAGGGACATATTTTAAATATTGCTCTTACAAACTCAGAAAGTTGCTAGAATAAACAGTATTTGTGTTAGCATGCATTTTCTGAAGGATATCAAGTCTGAAACTCAAATTTATGTCATTATTTATTTATGAGGAACAGACCAAAAATATGAGGCAAACATTTGGACATTCTGTGAAAATCTGGACAGCTGAGAGCTATGACTGGATGTAAATATCTGTCATTTTAAAAGTGACATTGGCTAGTGTTTGCATATACCTTATAGGACTTTATTTTCTATTACTTTTAAGCTTCTTCCACTTATAGTACATATGTTGCTTTTCTATGTATACTTATTACTTTAATCTTGTCTGAAATGGTTCATAGACTAGATCAGTTAGCCAGATAAGCAAATAAATAAACATACAATTTGCATGTTCTGTATTAATTAGGAAATGAAGAAGAGGCAGTATTTCCAAAGATCCTATGGTGATTTGCAGTTAAGTTAATTAAAATCATGTTCTTCTAAGTTCCTGAAATATTGGGGAAACTGTGACATAGCTTCATGTAGTCTCCGAATTAATTCAACATTCTCATAGCTTACAAAGAATACTCATGTTAATTATTATGTTGCGTAGTTGCAGAATTGTAAACCCCCACAGGCATTTTTACACATGGAAAGCAACAAGAATTACATAGAAATAGATATCAAGCAGCAATAATTGAATTATTTATTGGTTAACATTCATAGTCATACACATAGCTAATGACATTCTAAGTTATACACATTCTAAAGTTACTTGCTATGAAATAAAGGTTTAGTTGTTATCTTACAGCTAACAATAAAAGAATATGTCAGTACAGAAGATATTGAATATTGCTTTTCATTTGCTCAGTATGCTTAATGGAAAAAAGACATTTATTCTGCTTAAGCAGATAGTCTCTGAGTTTAGTCCAGAAGACATGCAATATTTGTTGTTGTCTTACTAAGCATGACCAGATATTATAATAATATGGTATAACAGACACCACAGGATATTCAAAACCAAATAGTACAAAGGTAAGGTGTAGGGAGAGCATGATTCAGACATGCTTGGTAGCAGAAAAGCAAAGTAGCATGCATTGTGTGCAAATAAGTGCCATCGTGTTAATGACTGCTATTGTAGACTTACATAAAATGAAACAATGCAGAGCAATTCAGAAATGTATTGATTTCTCCATCCTTTATTGAATGGGTTAGTCCCACTAGGGTAGTTGACTGTTTTCATGGGAGACCGGAGGTGGTATTTATGCTGCAATGGGAAAGTTGACCATGGCATTGAGGAACCTCACCCACTCCTCTGAGCTACTCCATAGTACAGGAAAGCTTCTACTGTAGCAAAAAACAGCATGGAGGAGGAGGGGGAAAAACTATGGAGTGTTTGGAAGTATAAAATGTGAATTTGGAAAAGAAAACTGTTCACTTTTGAGTATATATTTTGAGGAAACTCAGAAATTATTAGCAATACATTCCATTGTTATTCCTTATTTTCTCAAATGCCTTAAGAAAATGTAATAAAGCTAAACAACCATTTCCCACATTTTGTTCAATATATGAAGAAACACGATATATATGTAAATTTTGTCTTGTGACTTTGCCTGCATGGCTACTGTCTGTGCTTTGTCCACCATACTGCACAGTATGTCCTTCCCCCAGTTTGGTAATACCTTTGTTAATATTTTGAAAGCTACAGTCACAATTTCAGCAAATATCTAGCTCTTAAATTTCTAGTTATCAGAATAGTTTCAAATGAACTTTACTGTGCTTTCATTAAAATATTTTTTGGTTTATTTAGTACTTTTTGTAAATTTTGATTGTGTTTGTCTATAGTCTTTAATACAATTTGGAAAGATGAATGACTTACCTGCCGCATACTTTGTGTTGGTACTTTCCTCAGAATCTATACTTTCTGTATGGCAGTTTGTTCATCTACTAAGTTGTTCTGTTCTTTGGTTATTTTCTTCTTTTCTACACATTTTTGACATCTCAATCCTCGTTACTGTATTTACTCACTCAGAATGTCTTCTTAGCAGTTTTGTGTTACATAAAATATTATAATGCCTTTTTCCACCCATCTTTAACTGCTCCATAAGTATATACTTTGTTTGTACATTTATCCTGCTAGATCTTTTCCATACTATGTCAAATAACTTGCATTATCATTTTCCCAACCACTGTCTTACATTCATTATGTTGTATCTATGACCCTTCTCTCTATTATTCAAACCTTAGCCTTATAGCATTACTTATCAAGCATAAGCGGGTGATGGTCTTCAGTAGCAGCCCTTGGTCAACTGGTACCCTAGGCAAAGGGGCTCCACAGCGCTCCCACCACACCACCTGGTGCCCCGATCCTGGTCTACCTACACCAAATAAATACTGAAAACGTGCCCCTACTAGACCGGTGCTCTAGGCAGCCGCCTAGTTGTCCTATGCCTAAGGCTGGCTATGATGGTCTTGTGAGTCCACAGAAGGTTCTAGTGTAGTTTGGTGAAAAAAATAAATGATGGATCAGTGAGCACAGCTAAATGTGCTATTCACTGAGATGAACAGTCCTTCAAATAAAAGGTAAGGTACTAATATTTTCTAGAGTGAATCTCACCATAGTCCATCCTGGATATCATGAACTGTGCTCCCTATATCTCCCAACTAGTGCAATCATCTGTGAGCTCACAGTAATGTAGAGACAAGTTGCAACAACAGGCTGTGGTTTTCTTTCATGAAATTGTTGAATTTGCTTGAATACGTACAGTTTCATTAAACAGGCTTGAAAATCCTGCTTTCTGTTTATCAAGCCATAGTCGCCTGTAAAGATTTCTTTATGTAATTTGACTGCATTACTACTTAGCAGCCACACTGAAGGAAATAATGAAATAAAATTAAATGTCAGAATTTCCTGTTCAGGTGTACTTCTTCTAGCCTACCTGTTTGGAAAGTTATGGATAGACCCTAATGTTCAAAACTAAATGTGTGGCAGAATCACCGCAAAAAGGAAATCTCAGTGGTGATCAAACCTAAATCATGGTAATGCTCAATACGTGAATGGGGTAAGTCTTTTGAGAAAAGACTGTGTGTGTGTGTGTGTGTGTGTGTGTGTGTGTGTGTGTGTGTGTGTGTGTGTGTGTGTGATCACTATAACTGAATATTACTTTATTGGGCTGCATGAGTATCTTTCATTGTAGCACTGTTAGATGATTGTAGGCATTGATACCTGGAAAACGCATGGATTTACTTACTGGGTATCAAAATTAGATCATCCTTGCATACTTTCTTCTTAAAATTCCTGAAAAGTGTGAATTGCTGCATTGCTGGGTGGTTATATCTTATAATTCCACCAAGTCACTACTGATGAGTTGTTCTATGCTGCACTGCACTACCAAATAGGTATTATTATGACACCTCCTCTTTTCAAATAACCTATTCTTCACTGCGTTCAAATTAAGATTAAAATATTCCATAGTGAACACCAAATAATCCCAACTGAAATGCATTTCCTAGTCCATAAAATTAAGTTTTCAAAAAAATAGTTTATTTATAAATAGTATTTTCAAACACGCATTTGTGGAAGTTAATTCTTCCTATCCAGACTATCTCTGTAAATCACTCATTATTACCTTCTGAGCCAAATCCTAAGATCACATTTAAAAAGGTTATTTATACCTGTACCCAGTTTGTGATCTGCTATGATGAAAGGGAATTTCTGAGTTTTCAGTCTTCCTAGGTACCTTACTTTCAGCTGAATTTCCTGTAGACAAGCTGTTTTACAGAGGTTAAGTTATTTAATACTTGTTACCTCTTCATTGGGTGTGAACTATCCCTGTGTTCTATCTTTCCACAAAGGGCTTATCTCTAATAATATCCCTAATTTGCTGAACCTTGACCACATCCCTCTTCAGAGTTGATATTGAGGTGGGCCCAGAACTGGGGACTCCACATAGTTATCCCTTGTCAAAAGATATAAAATCCTAGCTTGTATCCAGAGAAGTGAATGTCAACAACCCTATCAATCCCTTCTGATGACTGAAGAATAAAAGCTTCACCTTCCTATACAAAAAAAAAACTGTTTTCTGACTGAATACTTTTGAGAACCAATGCCTACTTCTAATCCGTGAAAAAACAGAGAGAAAGGCTTGCCTTAATTCTTCCTGCATAACTATAGAGTAATCAAGACCTTGCCATGATCGCTGGTGTTGCACTTCTGCTCAGTAATAGGAAAGCATAAAAAATCTTAGCCTATTAACCACGAAGTACTGATGCAACTAAGATTCCGAGTAGTTCCACATACTTGCTAAATATCATAAACTATACTGTTCCAACAGTAAAGGACAAAACTCTTATCAATAAAGCAATACAAACTTAAATTTGTATTTCATATCACATAACTTCACCATGATATAACAACAGAAATGTTTCAGATTTCCAGTTTTAGAATACCCCTACTTTAACAACGATCATATACTCAACCACCAAAGTGTTCTCATTGTTAATGACCAATTAAAATTGAAGACAGTGGGTGACAGTCAATGAAAACTGGAATATCATAACATATACAGTGTTGCTGGTTATCTCATCTGCTTTTGAAATAAAACGTAAGTATTTGTTCATGAAGGAGATTACCATAACAGTCGGAAAATAAAATAATTGTATGTTATTTCTGGTAACATGCTGTACATAGAAGGGTTTTAATATGACCCCCCCCAAAAAAAATGAAAAATGCCATGTACTATACAAATGTTAGCTAGAACACAAGAATATCACACAGCATACAGGTGCCCCGTGGTATAAGACCCCCTTAGCTTCCCTGTAACCATCTCTGTGTCATTAAACAGGAGCAGAAGCATACTTTAATACTTAAATGATGGTGATTAAGTATCTGACAATAAGCAATCTATCTTTAGAATGGAACTGATATTGTAACCAGGTAAGCACATTTATTTATATTATTTGACATGTATAAGCTACTTTTTGGTGTATGCCACTGATGCTCCACAACTTTGAAATTATATATATATATATATATATATATATATATATATATATATATATATATATATATATGGGTCTACTGTAAAAGTCCAAATTTACACTTCTACGAAAATGGATTAGGAAGGCACACTTGTGCAAAGTGCTACATTACCAAAATCACATCACTAGAAAGCACAGCTGATCGACATTATGAACCGCTAATTATTGCACCTTAAATGAAGTAACTGAAGTAACAGGTGCATACATTGTAGTAACTGTCAACAATGGCAGATATGGAATATCTGCAACCAGGAGCACTTGGGAAAGTATACAGCACTGTACTGTCTAACAAAGGGAAAGAACTACTCACTATCGAAGGGTACATACTGGTGCTGCAAACGAAAACTGACTGAGAATTGCAAGGGTAGAGCTGTAACACTGAGTGTGACAACAGGGGAAGAATTGGTGAAATCTGTTCAACATAACCGTTCTGGAGACCCATGTGACATTGAACGATATAGTGTATGTTGTAAGGTAAAACAGTGTGCTATATTTTCCTGGGATTCTGCTTGTTTAATTGTAGATGACGCTCTAGTTCTATATCACTCGATTTTGCTCCTGGTTTATGTAGCAGGAAAGCAATGCTTGCCCAGGTTAGAAGGGCACGTTTAAAATGTAAGGGTGTAAAGGCTGGTAGGACTACTAGCTTACTTAAAGTAAATGTGGAGAACTTCACTTTGAAATCTGGGGTATTCATAAAGAAAATATTGAGCGATGCAACAACAGATACTATTGTACTTCTGACTACCACACAGAATTTGCCAGACTTAGCGTCTGCAAGTATATGGCTGATGGATGGCACTTATTTCATTTAAAATGCTGCTATTAGGCAGTTATACACTGTCCATGCATTTGTTAAGTGTGGGGCGTACAGCAAAAGTGTACCACTATTGTATTGCATGATGACAAAGAAGTCCCTTAAGTCATACAATTTTCTTTGGACTGGTGTACTTAATTTGTTTGCTGGACATGGACTGCAACCGCAGCTGAAATTCATTCTCTCTGACTTCAAAATCGCTGCACTAAAGAGTATTAAAGTTAGTTTTCAGAATATTGTCTGTAAGGGATGTTTCTTCCACTTTGGCTGTAATTTGTGGAGAAAGGTGCAGAGTTTAGGTCTAGGTGGCCTGTATAATTCAAATATTGGGTTCCAGCTTGCTGTGAAATGATTGGCTACCTTAGCGTTCCTCGAGGAGGAGGACGTCATACCCACATTTGAAACTGTCACAAGCACTTTCCCATCTGAAGGTGATAAACTACTGAGATATTTTACTGAGTGGTACATCTTGGGAAAGCCACGTAACTTTCTCACTTGCAATATGGCTCAGTTTAGATTCCCTCCCTTATTCCCAGTTGCATTTTGGAATGTGTCTGTCCTAAATGAACTTTGCCTGCCCAGGACACAAAATAGCATTGAGGCTTGGCATCGACGTTTCAAATGTTTGATTGGGAAACACATGTCAGATATCGACAGTGTTTTGTTTACTATTGCCAGGGGGAAAAATAGGATTGATGAACACAGGTTGCATATATCTGCAGCTTGTCCCCCTTCCCGAAAGAAACAGGTTCTGCAGAGGTGACAGCATCAGTTTGAAACCATCTTTGCTAACAGAACAGAATACTCGCTGTTAGAATTCATTACAGTGGTATCGCATTTATTGCATATGTGAATCAGTACTTTCACATTTTTTTCTTAAATTGTACAACACCTTGCACTTTCACAATAATTTGTACAGTTGTACAGCATCTTGCTTATTTGTCCAGTGTTATAATGTACAGCACCTTGTTTTTGATTAAATGGTGTTCGTACTGATGTGATTTCAGTAAGCCGCGGTGTTACAGCGTTAGTGTTGTTACCTCATAGCAAGAGGTTCTCCTGTTCAATTCACAGCTGGAGTGCTTTCTGTGTGGAGTCTGCATGTCCTTCCCGTGGTTGAGTGGCCTTCGAAAGACATGCGTGAATGGGCGTGCCTTCGCTGAAGGTTGAGCGTCGGGCTGGCAACTTGGCACCATAAAAATTGACTGTCAATCATTAGAGGACCAGAGTTTTGCTGTGGTGACCCCTAACTAGGAAAAGCCGAAAAGACAAACAACTGATGTGATTTCAAATGGTGTTCGTAGTGATGTGATTTCGGTAATGTAGCACTTCGCACAAGTGTGCCTTCCAAATCTGTTTTCCTAGAAGTGTAAATTCGGTCTTTTACAGTAGACCCATATATATATATATATATATATATATATATATATATATATATATATATATATATATATATATATATATATATATATGGCCCCTGCTTGTCAATGTTTCATCTCCCAAACCCCTGCTTACATTTATCAAGGATACCAGAACCTGTCAGAAATTTGGGATGCATGGCTTGGCTTAAAATGGCCCTTGTGGTTATTAGCCTAGTAAAGACTGATGAACCTATGAATCTGTCATTCATAACAAGGATAAGAGAACACATAAATATGCCCCTGGCCAGCAGTAACCATACAACATGTTGGATCACCACAGGTGAAAGGAGGAAAAAGTTAAGCAAACAAAATGTAAGTCGCAGCTACAGTAAGACAAATGGTAGATAAACAGGCAGATGGAATAAACACCCTCTAGTTAAATGTAATGGGGAGGAAGCAACTATGGAAAAGAAGTTATGAAAAAGAGTAAGGCAGAGAATAAATTGCTGTTTTGGTCTAACAAGGTGGTTATAGAGTCAGACATTTCAAAGAAGAGCCATTTCATGAGTTAAAGGACAGAGGAGGAGACTGATGGTTGGAATATGACGAAGCAGTAAATAGGGATGTAAAGAAAGTTAAAAGAAATGGAAAAAAAACATACCTAGATTAAAATCCAACAGAGAGACTAAACAGAGGGAAGAAATATTTTTTTATAATATAAGGAAATGAATCAAGTTCAGGACAGAGCCACAGTTGTTGTTCATGGATAGGAAGGAATACAGTGAGTATAAGGAAGATAAGAAATCCTGACTTCCTGATTAACACGAGAATGAAGACTGGCATAGTTACAGAGTAGGAGGACAGTCATGTATCAAGGAATGTTGTAGTAAGAAAAACTGAAGGAGTTAGACAAGTATCATGGGCCTAACAGCATAACTCCAGGAAATGGTTGCAGAGGACTGAACAGTGTCCATAGTGTTGCCAGTCTAAAGGAGGAGAGCTTGAAATAACTTGTGAAACCATAGAGCTGTAAGCTTGACTTCTGAAGCAAGGAATGTCAAACCAAAGATACTGCGGAAAAGATTTGTTACATCCCTGGAAATAACCTACATGATAATTGCTAGCAATGATTTGTGGATAGGTTCGAGAGGGATAAAAAAGTGGGAAGAAGAGAGCAGGAGAGCATTGGCAGAAATTGTCAGAAGAGTGTAGGCAAGTGAGGTGGTACAGATTAGGTTTGAAAACTGAGAAATATAGCCATAAAACAAGACAAGGAGTATGAAGCCAAAGTGACGGGTCACCTGCAGACAGCAGTGAGAAAACAGAGCAAGGGGAATGAAGCCAAGCTGACAGGTCAAATGCAAATATTTATGAAGATTTATGAAGGGGAAACAGAGCCAGAGACTGGCTTGCAGGAACCAACACAAAAAGGAGAGCAAAAATAAAATCGAGGAGGGGATCATGCTAGGTGATTGCAAGAATGATGGTATGAGAATGTTTTGAGTACAAGAATGATAAAGGGATCAGGAGCAACACCATAACAAGGTCAACCACAAAAGTCATTAAGAAGGGATGGTAGTGTAGGAGCTGGAGGAGTAAAGGCCTTCTGTAGAAGAGAAAGTGGCATGGGGCAGAACTGAAGTAGATGAGAGATGAGAGGAAAGGCCTGCTGTAGAAGAGACAGTGGCATGGGGCAGAAGTGAAGTAGATGAGAGATGAGAGGAAAGGCCTGCTATAGAAGAGACAGTGGCATGGGGCAGAAGTGAAGTAGATGAGATATGAGAGGAAAGGCCTTCTGTAGAAGAGACAGTGACATGGGGCAGAACTGAAGTAGATGAGAGATGAGAGGAAAGGCCTTCTGTAAAAGCGATATTGCATGGGGCAGAAGTGAAGGAGATGAGAGGAAAGGCCTTCTGTAGAAGAGACAGTGGCATGGGGCAGAAGTGAAGGAGATGAGAGATGAGAGGAAAGGCCTTCTGTAGAAGAGACAGTGGCATGGGGCAGAAGTGAAGTAGATGAGAGATGAGAGGAAAGGCCATCTGTAAAAGCGATATTGCATGGGGCAGAAGTGAAGGAGATGAGAGGAAAGGCCTTCTGTAGAAGAGACAGTGGCATGGGGCAGAAGTGAAGGAGATGAGAGGAAAGGCCTTCTGTAGAAGAGACAGTGGCATGGGGCAGAAGTGAAGTAGATGAGAGGAAAGGCCTTCTGTAGAAGAGACAGTGGCATGGGGCAGAAGTGAAGTAGATGAGATATGAGAGGAAAGGCCTTCTGTAGAAGAGGTAATTGCATGGGGCAGAAGTGAAGGAGATGAGAGGAAAGGCCTTCTGTAGAAGAGACAGTGGCATGGGGCAGAAGTGAAGTAAATGAGTGATGAATTTTAGACAGACAGGAGGATTTTGATGAATTGTGACTCATTCACCCAGATATTGTAATGTTGTCAAGGGGAAGTAGACCAATTATGTTATAGATAAACTTGTCATGGTGCAAAGGTGTAAATTGTAGGAAGAGGTGAACATGGTGCTTATGAAGTTGGAGAGTGGATGCATGTTGTGGTGTACGTAGGAAAAATATGCCTGCTTGAAGAGACAGGCGGGGTGATAGCAAGCCAGGCCAAGAAGGTGGCAAAGAGATGCTAGGAAAAGGGGCTGGAGGTAGCATTTTCAAACAATCCCTGCATTGAGTTTGTGAACACATAAAACAGTTCCATTTTGAATTGTCTGATTTTCAATAAAATGTCTTTTTGTCAGTATAATAGTATTAGCGGTGAGTTTTTTTAACCTAGTGTGTGATCCTTCTTTTAAGGATATTCATTCATATTGCTGGCTTGCATTAAGGTTTTCTGAATGGTGTGCTAGGCACCGTTTCCAGTTACCTAAGTTGACAGTCAATCCAACCCTCAAAGAAACCCCCTCTGCACTTGCCCTATCAATTATCATACAGAGCACCACTTATGAGTTAAATGTTTAATTCATGTGTGAAAATGATGAATTACAGCATAAGTTTAACCTCGTATGAGACATTAACCCAAGGTCTCATCTGCTTCAGTTAGTGGTAGCTCGTGAGGATGCTAAAAATCCCATGGACTCTGTTGAAAGTGTTAGGGGAAGTAATCCGATGACCTGGCCAAGTTTTCCTCAGTAGCAGAAATACCACCTTGGGTCTCCCCTGAAAAGAGGAAACTAGCCTAGAGAGACTAAATTGGTCCACATAGGGTAAATACATAAAAAAAGATACATTTACCTTTTTTGCTATGTTCAAGTGCATACTGTACCTGTAACTATTCCATCGCAATGCATTTTAGTAGTACCTTCACATACAAGGTCACACCTATTTTTTTTATTTATTTATTCATTTGTTAATGGGTTAATACACTAGTCCAAGGATCCATTTCATGTACGGCCCAGACCAGTTAGGCAACAGATGCACATGCAACATTATTTTATTATACAAAACATTTACTTCAGGATGTCTACTAATCACATGAAAGAATGTGTACAATCACATGAATAAGTAAGTACAATGGATATATAGTACATATGAAGAGATACAGTGTAATAAGAATAACATTATGAGTGAAGCCTAATTTGGGCCAGTGGATGGGAAATCACAGATTCACTCCTGATTTGTTGCCTGGGGCCCTTATGGACTGGGGCAGTTTGTATATGCCCTAAGTCACAGACATTTACCATTGCTGTTCTAGCCCATTGGCATTGCTAATTGGAAAAATTGGGGTATGAATGGCTAGGCTAAAAATGGCTCTAGGGTCATTAGCCTAGTAATGTCCTATGATCCTAAGTATGATATGTGTTAAACAATGAAATATTTCCTACTTTCAGTTCATCTGTCAAACTGCATAATGTTGTGCAGTATATTATTGTTCTCATCCAGGTCTAGTCAAGTATTTGCATTTTTCACGTATTCCTTTGAAAGTGCTCTGAATGATGACAGGGTGGTCCTACTTCTGATATTATCTGAAAGGTTATTCCAGACTGTTGGAACTATTATTGAAAAGACCTTTCATTGAGTGAAAGGAATAGGGGGTCTATTCCCTGCAGTACTAGAGGGATGTCTTAGCAAATACGGGCTACTTCTGAAGTTTGTTCGTTATAGGTGGATAACAACTATTATATATTAATTTAACATCCAATTTACTTAAAAAGCTTCTTTATCATTAATTGTAAGCTAAATAGTTTTGCTTATGGTGGTGCAGTGGTACTCTGAGCTTGGACTTGTATGAACATACCGTAAGATTTTGTTTTCTACCTTTTGAAAAACAGTGATGTTTTGAACAGACAGTAGCTCAAAGACTGGTAGGACATATTCAAGTCTGAGTATTAAAACATTGATGGCAATCGCGCATCTCCCTTCAGTAGTGAGTAGATGAGAGATGTGTGAGAAACCTAAACCTATGAAGGGACACTTTAAGTTGTTTTGTTTCTGTATGATCAGGTTAAGTGAGTTTGTGGTATAAGATAAGCCCTAGATATTTTTGTCATGAAATTACTTGTAGTTGATGGCTATCAGGAGACAATATAGATGGAGGGATAGCCACTGACAATCTTTGTGATGCATCTAATTGCATAATGTTAATTTTCTAGCTATTGCGTTCAACGCCATATTTACTGGATCTTATTAAAACATTGGTATTACTATATAGCAAAGAAATGAGATCAGAAATATCCTAAATCAGACGATTTATAAATTACTATATGGCCCTAAGACTGATCATTCTGGTTCTCCAGCTGTAAAGGTTCCAAATTGAGTTTGTATTCTGTTACTAGTGAGAAAGGGCCTGTTCTTAACCTAGTCTTGCAACTTTCTGTAAACATCTATGGAGAAACCAGCCTGATGTAACTTTTTTTTTAAAGAGAATTGTGCTATTTACTGACCTAGAAGCTCTATTAAGGTCCACAAAAGTAATTCCAGTTAGAAGTATTTGTCCATATTACAGAAGACTTCATAAATGGCTGTTACTATACTGCATTTTGGCCTGAATCTATGTTGCCTGTCCAGTAGGACATCATATTTTTGAACAAACTCAAATGTATGGATGTAAATACATTTTTCAAAGATCATTCTCTTTGATTCTCAAACAGTTTTTATATATAATTATATTTTATACATGGCAAGGTGTAGTGTATCCCCAGGATTCATGAAGCTTGCGCCAGGTGCAGACGTAGCGTCGGCGTTCTAACACCAAATATGGCCACCAAGCGATTCAGGTATGAGCTGTTTCCATGTGCACTACCTGCGTATGCTACGCCCGCACAACTCCTGAGTCTTGTATGCTAATTACCCCATGTGCATCAGTGTAGCATGCAAATGAAGGTATGTAACGATTCAGGAAGTGGTGCATGTGTAGTGTATGCATGCAGAAATGTAAACCATAGAAAATGGTTTACATTTTTGCAAACATAAAATCGGAGCCATGACAGCCGACCAAACACATGTATTATAATGTTAATATATGCCAATGGCTAAATATATAGCCATTGGCATAAAAAACATGTGCAAAATATAAAATTAACATTTAATATATAGAGTCGTACTATCGCGACGTGGAAGCGCAGGACAGCGGTGCACAAAGGGGATTGCAAGGAATATATAAAAATATATAATAAAACCGCAATGAAACACATATCACAATTTCCCCATAATAGTCAATGGCAGGCATGCTACACCATACTCATGGCGCAAGGGTTGCTAAGGGGCAGTGATAGTGTTATGCGCAGTAGCTAGGTATTAGTAGGCAATGCCATGCAAATGAGAGGAGTAATAGTGAATCGCAGATTCTCCGCTGGTGTAAGGATGCACCTCACAGTGTAGTGTTATAACACCGAGGTGAGCCCTTGAGATAAAGATGACATCAAGAGAGGAGTGTTTCGCCATTGCTGAAGCACATTGGAGCATTGCTAAACTGGTCTGCCCCTAGCTAGGCAAAGCTGCAGGATAGGGGTGTGTCGAATTGCCCATAGCTATGCTTAGCTGAGAGTACACAAGGTAACCGAGTATGCATGTGAACAGAGATGAAAACGCACATAAACCCCATAAATGGGTATGCGAGTCGCTCACTGCAGCTGAAACAGGAAGGATATAGGAAAGAAATAAAGAAATGCTGCAGCAGTGAAATTGGAGTACAAATGACTAATTAACACCCAGGAGACTACAGTGGGCCATTGACAATAATTAACAAGGCTGCAAGCAGGGGAGGGGCTGTATTGCAAAGAAAACAGCAAAATGTCAAAGCAGAACAAAGGCAATATGCAGTATATCAGCTACAAGGCACATTTCGCCATGTCTGTGTAGAGAAAGTACAAAACAAGAAAGACGGCAGGTGGATGCATGCCTGATCATGGGAGGGGATCCAGGTCTTAAAGTGAATTAAAGGGAAACAGATTAATCAAGGCAGGCAAGTAGATCTCCACCGTGAAGGCCCCACACTTGCAGTATTCATTGCAAAACCCATAATTAAGACACGCAGCAGCTGGAATAGTTCATACACACCCACTTACATCAGCAGCATCCATAGCACAATACTATAAAGTGTGAAAGCACCTCACATACATTTGAGTATTCCCATACACTCTGCACCAGTGGTGTATACAGACGGGGAACTTTTATTATGTACATGTTAGGGGCTGCCATAGCTTTGATCCACCAGCATGTGTTGGAGAATGAAGGTGGCGTGGCGGATGATGCACATGACCACCGCAGGCACCAGAGGAGGAGGAGAGTGTTCAGACCCAGGGTAACCTACCAGGGGTTACATGATCTGGAGATAGTAGAGCATTACAGGGTGGACAGGGACACCCTACAGCAGCTTGTGGAGCTGTGCCAGCCACACCTCAGAGCCAGAACAAACATAGGGGAACCCATCCCAGTGGATACAAAGGTATGTGTAAGCCTGAGAATACTATCTACAGGTACCTTTCAAAGACCAACTGGGGATATTATGGGTATCTCACAGGCATCAGCATCCAGAGTACTACACCAGTTCCTGGATGCCATGTTACCACATGCCAATGAGCACATATACTTCCCCGACCGCAGGAGGCATTGGCCAGCAATATGCATCTCTTCCACCATGTGGCAGAATACCCGGAGGTACTGGATGCAATAGACTGCATGCACTTACACATCAAGTGACCACCCGGTGAGCAGGGTAAGCGCTACATAAACTGCAAGGGATACCCCTCCATCAACTGCCAGGTCGTGTGCAATGCCCAGGGCATTATCATGGATGTGTGCTGGCAGCCCTGGAAGCTATCATGACTCCCACATCTGGCATATCTCACAGCTGTATCGGTTATTTGCCAGGGTAGACATACCAAATGGCCACCTGGTGGGGGATGCTGGCTATGCACTGGAACCATGGATGATGACTCTCATCACAAATGCACACACACCCATGCAGGAATGTCATAATGAGGCACACACACAAATCAGAATCATCATAGAGCGTGTGTTTGGGATGCTGAAATCATGGTTCCATTGCTTGGACATATCTGGTGGAGCCCTGCAGTACTCTCCAGGCACATGTGCCCACATCTTCATAGTGTGTGCCATGCTGCACAGTATGGTCCTGCGGAAACAGCTGCAGCAGGGACAGAATGGTGAAGGCCCTCACAGCCCACCACCATTGCTAAGGGCCCCACAAGCACAGAGGTACTCAGACCATGAACACCCTGAGCCAGCCCCAGTAGGCAGACGGAGGCGTGCCCAGTATGCCCATGCCTTGGCAAAGAGGGAACGTATAGCACACACACTGACAGTGTAGGCACCTAGGGACTGACACCTTTCTCCACCTGCGCACACAGTAAAAATGGATGGCACACACACAAGACCACCTGTAAATTGTCATGTATAGGCAGTCTACCGTATGCATCCAACATAGGCAGCCCTCAGCTATTGCACACACAACAGCCATTGGCACAAGGTATGTCAACACCTGAACAGTAAATTAAGCTATCAACATATGCAGATACTGTATGTACAGATTCATGGGTAGGTACTTGGCCAACTGCCAGAGGCCATTCATAAAGCCAGCCAAAATGTGTCAGCTTTTGCCACACCATTGATTCATTAACCATCCCTCTGTGGAGCAGAGCCAATGGCGGTATCCCTGGGGTGCATCTACTGTTCTCCATCCACCCTTCAAGGTTTCTCTTGCAGAGTGTTAGTGAGGGGCTCTGTATAATGTAGTTAGGGATGGTGTTCCAAAGTATGGGAAGTGTCTGTGACAGGACGCTGTCCCTCCAGCATCTTCTGGTTATTATTGCGGCAAGGTCAGCTCACTACAGTGTGTGGCCCACTGTGACATGGATTCCCATAGGTGGAGCATATCCATCAATTCTGAGTTCAACATGGCTGTGTTGGTCAGTGGAGATCATCTCTGGGTAAACGAGATGCTACTGAGTAAAGCAGGAGTTTATTCAGTCTGGCTGCAAAGACCATTTGTTGCAGGCCAGTATTCCCCTTGGTGAGGTACATTAGTGGACCCCCCCAGCTGTTGGTCATGTCCTCTGAGATACATCCCACATGGGTTATTATACCCTATGATGGGACTGATGAATGATGAGTAAAGGGCCACTACAACCCCACTATGTCTAGATGGGAATCCTTTAGTAGTCAGATGGCCTACATATAAGGATGTCCCAACTACTGTGGAGATATGATTGTCACAGGGGAGATCACTATCTACCTTAGTCCCCAGATACCCCATTACCTCGTCTGTATTAAAGTTGCTGCTGCTCATGTGTTAATATGTGGGTGCCAATTCCACAATGGAATGACCATGCAGTTAGTAGCACTTAGCTGGAGGCCATGTCATTGGCACCCTGTGAAGTTCTCTGTGAGGCCCCTTGAGGGATGTCCGTGTCAGCTGGACTATCAATCATAGCTCCCAGTTTGCAGTCATTGCCAAACATGGTCTGCCGTAGTCCACCTGTGTTTGCCTGTACATCGGAGACATATATGCCAAACAGTAGGGCTCCCAGGACTGAATCCTGTGGGACACCAGTCGTGGCTGTTCAAGAGTTGGACCTGGAGACCGCTAGTTGTACCATGTGGGTTTTGTGTGTAAGCCCTTTGACAACCAAACCTGTGATGTATGGGTGAATGGCTGGTGTGTTTATCAATAATACCTGAGTGGGGCATGGTGTCAAAAGCCTTGGTGAGGTCCAGGTAGTATGTGTGAACCACCTCCACTGTCATCTAACATCTTGGTGACTCTATGTAAGACATCAAACAGGTTCAGTAGGCATGAACTGCACTTAACCAAGCTGACCTGGGTTGAGTCACGTGTTCAAAGGTTACCAATGTCATTGCCAATGAGTGCCATGAGGATGTGAACCACACCATTGCAGACCAGGCTAGTCAGGCTTATGGGGTAGTAGTTATGGTCAGTTGTGATTTCACAGTGATGGAGTGGAATAACCATTGCCACACGTCATTGTATGGGCATGTAGCCTGTGGAGAGGCTGAGGTAAAAATGCTTAATTAGGTGGGGTGCAGGTTGTCTTGTACAGTTTTCAAGATGCAGTCTGGGTCAACATCTGCCTCCATTGACGCTGTGTTCTGCTGGTAGAGAGGGACATTTCCACCTGTGTGTCTCTGATGGTTGGGATACTGTACCTTTCGGGTAGTGTTGTGGGCTCTTTAGGGGGTGAAGTATGCACCGACTATATCTGCAAGGATGTTGGTGATATCAGTAGGGTCAGCATATTTTGTGCTATATTTCACCGGCACAGTGCAAATCTGTGCATCACCATGTAGATCCCTGACATAGCCAAAGAAGGCTTTGTGGTTATCTTTTGAATTCTTGCATATTCTCCTGCTGATTTTAGCCTTGGATGATGTCATTAGGGACCTATGTATCATACTAATAGTGGTCACAGATGTCTTCCCTTCGTGGGATTTGCTGTGTGTCTGAAACACTGTCCTATGTCTGTAATATAGCCTGTTTATTGCAGAGGTCCACCAGACCAGTGTTCTTGTCTAGGAGGAGTGAGTCTTGGTTTACCAGCGATGGCACAATCCATACATCCATGTAGGTGCTTATAGACTGCATTTGTAAATCTGTCTGTATCTTGAGCAGTGTTTCCCCTTAGCATGGGGGCTGTGAAACCCTCCACCCCTGTCACTAATAGTGTAAATTTAGCTGTAGGAAAGGTGTACACTGTGGTATCCGTGGGTGGGGGAGATGCTAGGGTGTGGAAACAGTGAATAGTTCATGGTCAGATCTAACCAGTGACCGGTTAACCTCCACTGTGGTGCACCTGTTGCCCATGTTGGTGATGACCACATTTAGTAGTTTCCACCCCACATTAGGGAGCTGATACAGGGCATATGAGGTGATAAATTCCAGGAAGCCCTGGTCCTGCAAGTGAGTACCGGAGTACGTTTCCCAGTTAATGGTATGGTAGTTGATATCGACCAATGCCAGTGTGTGCGTTAGTACTGTCATGTTCTCCACTGTCTCCAGGTATGTGGAGTGGAGGTCCTGGGTCATGGAGGGTGATCCGTAGCAGGCCACATTCCACATTGCAGTTGTGGCTGATGTTAGCCACACATGGATGATCACAGAGGTATCATGCTGCCCCACTAACCTGGAGGTGTAGGTATCCCTGATGAATATGGATACAGCCCCTCCATGTCTGTCACTCCATGTTCTGTGGCTGAAATGCGTGATATGGATTGTAGTCTGCTAGTGCTGGTGTGCTTTCAGGAGCATTAAGACAGATTTCATTTAATGCACATATGTTGATGTTGTCCATCCTGAGGAGTGCTGTGAGTGCATGCATGTTGTGATCACAACCCCTGGTGTTGAGTAGCATAAACCTCATTGAATCTGCTATTGTGCTGTTTATGGAGCTGGTTTTCACCTTTGAAACTCTCTAAATAAGGCATCATGGGGGCACCAATAACCTTGGCCAGTATTCCAAAGGATAAGGGTGACACACAGGCCGGTATGGTATCAGTACATGCATGTTCCCCATCTGTGCTTGTTTTTCATCTCCCCTGTAGGTAACCTAGTGGTAAGCAATAGAAAGCCTTAAACTTATACAAGTCTTCTAGCTTCCAAGATAGGCTTTTGCAGTGACTAAGTATCAGTGTTCCGTATGTTCTTGCTATACTCAACTGTTTCCTGACTATATGGTGAGTTCACACTGTATATTGTGATCTGAAGGTCTGTTTATTCACATATTATGGCTGTGATGGCCTGCACATTAGAGGTTCACAGATAGCCTACTATCTTTCTGCCCAAGGGCAATTAGAAGCATAGCAACAGTGTGTTGGCCTTCCCTGCACCATTGATGAAGTAACTGAGTCTCTGTCAAGCATAGCCAATGAAGCAATTCCAGGCAGAGTTGCTGGAAGCTGTTGAAGACTGGGGTTGTGGAGGGTGATGAGGCACTTAGTGATCTAAAGAGGGCATGTTAATGTGGCAATTCAACACCATTCAATTCCCCCAGCAGGTCTTGCAGCTATCAAACTGGACAGGCTCCCCCACCCCCTGGCTGTATGGTTCTGGGACACATGATCCCAGGGGTATATAGTCTGTTACCCATTCACACAACAAGGTTTCCCTTGGTGTGTCAGTGAGGGGCTATGCCTAATGTAGTTAGGAATGTAATGTATTGTCTCACAGTACATTTGTTATATGTTGTTATTTCAAGAGTACGTGAAGCTCAGTGAGTTTGGGGGCTCCCGCCCTTTGCTTAGCCTAGCTTACACACAGAAATCATCTAAATAGGAAATAGGCGGAAGCAATGTCAATGTCAACAGTGTAATGGTTACAGCATCCGCATAGTATCTGTGCATTCGAGATTACAATCCTGATAAAGGCAGGGATGTTCATCATGTGCAAAAGTACACCTTAACCACAGCTTGCATATATAGGTACTAATTGTCTGTATAATAAACATACGAATCACCCATAAACCCATGTGTGCAGGAGAGTACAGTCAACAGAGAATGTAATGTCATGTCAGCACATAGTGAGATGTTACGTCACTGACAGGTATATATCCGGAGTAGTTAGCGGATGTGGCCGTGTTTGCAAGCACAGGTTATACGTTACAAAGTTTGTTTACCTGTGTTTAACCCTGCTATAATGTCACAGAAACACTTTTAAACATGCTTACAACTGCTTAAATGAGCCTTATTCTGCAGTAAAAAACATTCGTAAAGCATCGCAGGTGTCAAACCCTGGACCATGTATGATGTTTTCAGTTACATCAATAGCCATATATATAATCTATGAACACACTTCGTGACACAGAAGCACTCCAAAGGAATTGGAGTGTACACAAAACACATGCAGCTCTGGTATTATAACAATTAATATTAACCTAATTCACCATAGAAGGGTGGTTGTTGTGTATGTAAAGATTGGGGTGGGAGAGGAATGGTGGGTAATATAATCATGCATCAAGGAGGGCCTGGGTCGGATGTCCAATAAGTGAACTGGAGGGGCATACATGGAGTATGGGGACGATATAAAAAGGACACAAAGCAAGAACCTTACTCATTCATAATACACCCTGTCATATCACATTGCAACACTTACTTTCACAAACATATGAACATTAACATGTATCAGACATATGTACACCAACTGACTGTCACATTTGTTTTCAGTAGTGAGGAATGTCTGTAGTACAATGTATATTCTAAACACCATAACATTCTTGCATATCTCAGATGCCTTAGTGGTAAAGTCAGTGACTGTGGTTTTCATGGTCCTGGGTTCAAGACCTGCAAGGGCTGTTAGGTTATTCTGAGGGCCAGAATAAGGGCTTTTGGATGCAGGTGGATTAAAGCACTCTTAAGCAGTTGTAAGTGGGTTTCCACATGTTTGCACGACAGTAAGCGGTGTGAAACACGGTAAACGGAGAAGTGCTTCACATGTTTGACCTTTGCTTAACATCACGTAGACCACGGGCAAACCTGCTCACAACCACGTAAATGTGCATTATTCACACTTTCCCTACCAGTGCCTACTCTGAGAGGTAAAATAATAACACCTTCTAGGAGTAGAACCCACAACCATGTACTCCATCCTCAGAGTAACCTAACACTAAGCTACCTGGGATGTACCTATCCCAGTTGTGTATGCAGACAGGTTAAAACACAAAAGGGAGGAA
Organism: Protopterus annectens; assembly: GCF_019279795.1. Taxonomy (NCBI): domain Eukaryota; kingdom Metazoa; phylum Chordata; order Ceratodontiformes; family Protopteridae; genus Protopterus; species Protopterus annectens. Next base: position 555,635,219 of record NC_056747.1, read on the forward strand.
TGTGTTGAACTAGAACAACCCACCATGTACCCAATTAAAAGTGTATGCTCATATATAAATATAAATATATATATATATATATATATATATATATATATATATATATATATAGAGAGAGAGAGAGATACATAGAGACATGTCGATATATGCAGGTCTTCATATATATGTAAATATATAGATAGGTTAAAAACATCTACACATCTGTGGAGGTACAGATAAATGTATGCAATAATGTATATATCTATATACATATACACATGCATATATATATATATATATATATATATATATATATATATATATATATATATATATATATATATATATATACATACATACACACACACACACACACACACACACACATACATACACACACATACATACATGTCTGTAGACAGCATCCGAAGTGGTCATATCTGAGTATAACATGAACCATAGCAATCACACATCCCCCCCCCCCCAAACAATATGGACATAACATATGAAGAGTATATGCCAATACACTATTACAAATATGTTCTATGGACACAGTCACCAACACAACTACAATGGCTGCAAATATCCATAACAGACTTACACAGACAGCTTTCATTTTGCAAATCTTTATTACATTCCTATGTATTGCCAAAAGGATTCAAGGACTAACAGTACCTGCATGCTATACAGGAAGAATTTAATAGTGCCTTAATGAATCAGCCTGCAATTACCATAGTATTAGTCCTCTAAGGGATAGGTGTTCCCATAGGGAAAGAACACCCACACACATATAGACGTTGTATAAAAGGGGTTCTTACACACCTGCATGTGCTATGTACACCCACCAACATCTACCCCACAACCGAAATAATTACATCAATACATACTGTCATACCACAACCAATTATGCAACTACTGTACAACATCTGCTGAAACCTTAACATACCTGGGAACAGACACACTAATATGGGCCTGTGTGAAATAGTTGCCGTTTTACAATTGAACAGCTGCTGATGTAACAGGTTTATATGAACTAATCCCGTTTCAGAGGGTTGAAAGGTTCATACACCAGGAAGTTTTACTGAGTACTGATTATTAGCACAGTATGATACACAGTAACACCAAACTAAATATGTCTGGTAAGGACACTGTAAACCCCCTAACATTATATGTATAGCTGTGCAGCCTTGAGCTGGTCAAATAACCTGGACAGACTGAAACATATGCAGAAGTATTGGGTACAGACAAACCCTGCACAATTAGCAAAGTTCAGAAATATAACAGCAGTACTCACATTTAGACCAACTCCTCTAGGCATTACACACAATATATTACTGTTCGTCTCCATACAGCTGTTGCAATAGATTCCAAACAAAACTTACACGCTATCTTCCTCACAAGTAAGGCAAAGGGACAACGCCCAAGTGAAGTACTCAATTATACTCCACTGTACCCATGGTATTTGCTAAGGCAGTAGCAGCATAGCTGATGTGCATGTAATTAGCTACTTAGGAACACCAATTGGCCATTGGGATAGCACGTTACTGATCTGTAACTATAAAAGGTTGCCTTGTCACACATTCAAACCATCTGTATCTACCTGTAGGACAGTAAAAAACACTGAAAGATGAACCGAAAACGAGTATTACACTAGTTAATAACACCTCCAATTACTAAGGTGGTATGTATAACATGTAATATGTCCGTGTATGTAGTATCTGTAATTACAGTGTAAAGAATGCATATAGTGGAAATAGCTATCTTGTAGCAATGTAGTGTTGAGCAGTAGTAATGCTTGTAGTATTCTATGTGTGTACTGCTGTAGGTCACACGGCATACTCCACATACACAACAAGGGATGATATGGGCTTGGAACCCAAAAATTCGTTTCCAGCCACCGTCAGTGTCAGGGTTGGTCCAACAAGTATGTGCTATAACAGGGGATAGTATATGTTGATATATTGTAATGGTTGACATTTGTATGGGTGTATAAGTAAGATGAACATGTTAAAGGTGGGCTTATCGTGCAAATATGGTGTGCATTGTGGGATATTGTGCCAATAACTGTGTAATGTACAGTATTCTAGGCAGATCTGTATTCTATTCTACATAGCAGTTCTGTTATGTTATGCAAACAGTAGTTATGTCTGTTGGCAATAACAATACTCAATGACAGGATACATAGCATTAGTATTCATCTGACAGGTTAGCAGCATGATATCAAAGATAATTGGAAGAGCCAGGTAACTATCCATGCACATAACACATGTAATATCCACCTCTCTACTATCGTTTGCAAGCAATAACAACTGTGCATTTGTACATGTTATGCAAATGTGTAGTGACCCTTGTTACAGGGCTGGGCCAAATGGCTATGTGCACACCTACATAGAGTGGATGTTGAGAGTACAGACACACTGGTTGAACTACCAGGTTTGTGTTGCCCAACCTCTCATTGCCAAACTAACAGCCGCCTGCACATACTGTATGTAAGGTAGTGCACAGCACTGGTAATGAAATAGGTCTTTAACTCCAGTGTAACATCTGCATTAGAAGTGTAAGATGTAGGAGACAGCTGCCCATGTGTAATAGCCGCATCATAGGTGATGGCTCACACTATCTGATTATATCCTGATCATGTTGATAGTGGCATCAGAGCCTATTGATACATGACTCTGTTTGGAGAGTGGGTGTCTGTGCCCAACAGAGCTCATAGTCGTCGTGGATATGTGAGTATATACCCAGGGAAGGAAACAGACCTGTAGACACTTGCATCATCTGTAATCAACTAACAGAATGTGATGTGCTCCTCAGAGGAGGATTGCTGCTAAAGGTAGCTACAATATTTCCATAATGGCCAGTGTTGTCATGTCCATAACACAAATATTTACATGTGAGCATCACTACCTAAAACATCTTCATAGGCAGTACGTAAACTAAATACTGTACTTGGTACTTGTAGTACTGACTGCTCATACAGGCATGTCCACTAGTCAGCTACTGGTGTTCCGTAATGTCAGCTTTGTGTATGTGGCCATCCTGGGGGAATGTAATCTCTATGCCATGTATACTGCCATACCCACCTAACACCACACCCCATACATTGTCTGTGGGCTGTGGTGTTAGCTACAGGGGTAAGCCGGAAGGCAGCCCAGTCTACAGCCATGACTAGACTGGACAGTCATGAGGTGTAGGTTAACACATGCAGCTCATCAACACAACCAACACATACCTTTACCAGAACACAGTAAGGACACCCACACACACTACAGGAAATCACACACATTCACAGACGCGTATAAGTATCTGGCCAAAGAAGTGACCCCCCAAGCAGGAAGAGACAGATACCAAAATACACAAACTGTATGACATAGTTTGCATAATTGTGCCACACCTCTGAGCACATGACTGGAAACATGCCCAACAGTACTCATTTGTGAATGCAAACTCTAGCACTATGTTACACACTGACCTATATGGGGGCATACATACTGTCAGCTGCCTGTCTGCCATGATTAGCCACATACTCATACACTCAGACCACCTTTTGAACTATACACATGGCTCTGGCATATTCCATGTTGGTGTGCAGGACCTGTGATGCAGTAGCCTGGACTGCATGGAAATACATGTAGGAACTGTCAGGTCTTCTAATCCATGCAGGTATGTCCCAAGGCCTGGGTAGCATTCTGCCATTGGCCAGAATGATACTGCAGTACAGTGACAAAAGGATTTTATTCCACAATTGTCTAGTGTAGTGGTGCATGTCACAGGGTATCCAGTATCTGTCATCCTGGGATAACATGGTTGACAGACCATGATGCTGTGCCATACAGGGCCTGTACCTGTCACCCCTGGGAATCTGGATATTGCCTAGGGCTCATGCTTCCCTATAGTGCCTTCATCATGCACGGTTCAAGTGAGGGTCCACTGCTGTTACAGGGACAGCCAAGCAATAAACTGCGGGTCTCGCTACACAATGATACATGTCAGAAACACTATACGGACACACATATGTCAATCCCTAAAATGGAGAACATATCTGTGCAGTGGCTGAGACATGTTTCAATGCTCCGGAGAGCACACCTGCATGACCATGTTATAACACATACCTCACCCTCTTGCCCATTATCCTTTATTGGAACACATGGGCTGCAGGTGTCTCCATATTCCTGAAGGATATGTACACTCCCACGCTAATTGCACTTGCATAACATCAGATGCATTATGCTGAGCAACTACCTTTGTGCCAAAGTGGAATTCAAAATGCACCTTGAGACAGATCACCCACCAGGCTGCGGACTTCCCAACTGTCCTAATGTGCTGTAGTGGAAAGATTAGGTCTGAGACATAACCATAATAATGGCTACTCTCAACTATTCCAGTATAAACTGGGAAGACTTCTCATGTAACAACACCTACACTCAATGCATGTTGGATTCCATCGACCCCACTGACCTCGATCACAGTAGTCACACAAACAGGGCTAACAGTATGCTACATATAGTTAGTCTCCACTGTTAATGTTATGCTTCCTAAGGGCAGAGTGGTGAGTGCCATGTCACCCATGCAGATGGACAATGCATGTGCAAATGCTGAATCCTACACAAATTAATCTTAAGCAGTCACATATGTGCAGTGATTGTGCCATTGAAACAGAACCAGGATTCAACCCACCACATACAAGTAGGCAAATTGGTGGTACCATGCTTTAAACTGTATCATCGAAGGTAGTAACTGTTGCAAGAGTGAACACACATGAGTGTAGGTGATCCCTGGTCAGACTCACTAAGATGCAGATACACCATATAAAACCACGCAAAGCTACTGTGAAACTAATCAGCCACATATTATGAGGCCAAGCACAGAGCATTCTATAGCTGTGTCATTAATCATAATGGCATCGACAAGACCTGCCGTGCTGCACAGCAGTATGACATGGGAAGTGCTGCACCTACAGAAATAGCACCCATTCATCCAGATAGGGTCTCAGAGAACCTAAACCCACTCCCACCTCCCCCCACCCTAACAGGTGCACTTAGTAATATATCCATGTACACTACAGGGCCCCTGTACTAACGACTATGCAGGTACAAGCTGCACTCTCTAAAGCCATACATACAGCTTTCATGGGACCTGCCAACATCCCAGGGTGCATCCTACACAAATGTAAGAACATTCAGCTATCCACATACACATCATGTTCAATCATAGCTCCATGTCAGGCTGTGTACACACCGAATGGTGCACAGCAACAGTTATCACACTCCACAAAGGGGGAGACACCATTGATAATGGGACATAGTGCACAACTACCCTGCTGAATCTGGTCTGTACAGCCATGAACCATGGTCAATGTAATCGATGTACTCGGTAGAGATGTAGATGACAGTAGGGTTGATTCACACTGCATATCATGACCTTGCCAGGTCGTAGGACACCATCACCCATACTGTGTTCTAGCTACACTCAGTAAACTAGGTGCATATTCCTATGGCACAGGAGTGGTTGGCAACTGGACTGCTGGCAGAACCCACACTACAGAAGGTGTCTGATGAATACACGCACATCAAACCAATGCCGGCCACAGTAATACATGGGTCATTCCTGGTACTCCCCCTCTTTGTTATCTATACCACATAGACTAACACAGAAGGCATCAGCCTATTGATGTTTGCAAATGACTATGAACTAGGAGCAATAGTGGACTCATTGTGTACTGCGTTCAACATACAGAAGGGCCTTAGTGTGTCAGATGTGTGGTGTGTGATGTATGGCCACAATCTGAAAGCTAATTATTGCATTGTCATCCCCTATGTTACAAACCCTGTACCTATTAACTACCACTGAGGCAGCAGTCAACATAATGGCAACTGTGTGTATGGGATGCAGCTGGACAGTACTTCCCTTTGATAGTCACGTCACCACAAAAGACAGGTAGTCATCTATGCCACCCCTAATCATGACAGGGTGCCGTCCAGGAATATAGAGATAACTGCTCAACCATACTTAGCACCCATTTGACCCATAATAGATCACATATTTCCTTTAAGGGTTATTGTCCATGTGTAGATGGCCTACACTGCCCTTCACAATCCCTAGCTGCACTATGTAGCATGCAGCCTACCCTGAATAAAGCCATGTCCAACACAGAGGTGTTGGACATGCTAGACTTAACACATCCTGATCCCAAATAAACACATATGTCATGGACATCCACCTTTCTAGTACAAGGATCACAATATACCTGACAGATCCCTGTCTCATACAGTTAACATACTCTTGTCATACTATACATCCCTGTCCAGCAAAGGTGCACATCGCCCCTCTCTGTGACATGTTGTGATGACCGAATGCCAAATATATCAGTAACCATGTGTATCAGTTCTGTGGCATTGCTTGAACTGGCCACTGAAACGTACCTGTCTGTTGCCTACAGCTAGGTAACCTGTCTGCCTTGGCTCATAAATGGCCTAGAGCATATAGCCTATTAGATCACTATGACCATACATGCTATAGTTGATATCCAACCCTGCAAATACCAACAGGTTAGCTATTATCCCATGTGTTTCACATGTCCAACACAGGCAATACATGGCAGGATGCTACACAGCTGTACAGTGCCATGTAGACGTATATGGCAAAACACTTACATGCTTGCAAGTCTGCAGGGTCACAGGTCATGTCCCTAATGGCTATGTATGACTATATATGTGGCATATACACAGCATTAAGGTCGATTGCATTAATGTGAACACATCCAGGCATGTGCTGATAGGTAAAGACACCACTACAGGCAAACAGACATGCCCATATTAAGACAACATCCACATGGTGTATGAGCAATGTCATCACATGACACACGCATATATGGCGATAACATCACATCACCAGTAGGTGTCAAATGTGTGTTACCTAGACATGTCAGTGGTGTTAGTGTCATGTAGAGTTACAAAGACGTATTTGTAATCTTAATAAATGTGATACACATGTATGTTCAGCTGTACTGCTGTACTTCTCTGTGAGTTACAGTGACCTGTCCCCATCGTTATGTCTACCAGGTATGACACGTAGCAGACTGCTGCCATACAGCCACTTGGAGGATGAGGTCCTCATCCCATACCTCCTTGACAACTACATGACACTCTTCAGCCATGTGCTACGGGATGCACAGCAGCGGGATGCCCTGTGGGAGGAACTCTGCAGGCGAGTAAATGATGTTGGTGGTCACAATCGCACCTATCAGTAGGTGCGCCGACACTGCACTGACCTGATAAGATGGGCGAAGTAGCGTGCTAATGCAATCGCCAGGGAACAAGGTGCAACAGGTGGGAGGCCACTCACCCAACCCCCACTCACATGTACCGAGGAGCTACTGGCCAACCTGGGGACACCTGCAGACCTCCATCCACAAGCTTTAGCTGGTATTGTAGAGGTGGGTGTCTCTCAACCACCAAGCTTGGGAGTTGCCTGCTAAGTCACTACTGCAAATAAAACACAACTATATATCACATAGTTACACGTGTTACTGTACAATATGTAATGCAACATCATATGCAAGACATGTATGCATACATGTCGCATAATATAGTCTGCTACTCTATGTGTGCACAGATGTGCGTACTCCATAGTATAGTGTATTATACTGGCTTATGTGCTAACATGGACATTGCACCCTGTAGCGATCACAAAGGTTTTGGATAATGATCTTACTGCTGTGACACTCCTGTTTAGGTACATCTGGCATTTTGCAGCGACAGCAGCCTGTATCAGGTGAGATTGTTATTATTTACCAGACCTGATAATGCACAGAACATATTAATAGCATGCTATCTGCTATAACACACATACACATAATGTATGGTGGTCCTGTTAATGGACACTGGTCAGACCTGCAATGCATCACACTGTTTACCTATGTGAAACAATTGAAGACTATATGAAACACCTACACTAAACCTTCCAAACTGTCATTGCCAGATATGTGGACAACAGTGAATACAATGGTGGAGGTGTGTTCCACTGTAGGGACAGGTACTACATATCAGCATTACACATGTTGGGAATATCAACAGTACTGTATAGAGAGCATATGTGCACACACACACACACACTAAATGTGTTGGAGCTGGAGTATGCCTGGCCCACAGGATAATCCCTTGCAGAGTATACCCCTGCTATGAATGTCACACAATGTCATGTGCTATCAGACATGTCCATGACATGTAGTGGGCTGATTGCAACACTGCTCAACTATCCTGCAAAACATGTCTCGCATCCCATACATACCACCCTTTGCATCACCCTGTCCTCAGTGGGGCATATGACATCTATGGGTGTATGTCATATGGGATAACACTGACATGTGAAATAAGATGGCCATCACAATCATTGGACTGAACATGTGTACACTTGGCCATGGAGGATGGCCAGAGACATGAAGCAACACACACAGTAGAAGTGATGTACATGTGTGTGCACCCTGTTGTACATTGGCTCAACAGAATACAACTATGGCCTTTGTGTAATGGTGATATTGCAGATGTGAAACACTAAACATCATACAGGCCTGTGCACAGCTTGTGTAGGCATAACATGTAACCACCATATAACATGTCTTGAACATCTGGAGTGTGTCACGACATGGATGCATTCACCTATGCAGTATCCAAATACATACATGTGTTGCACAACATACACATACATCCACATGAAGCCACAGTTACAGGACATTCACCTTGTTGGTGTCAGGCATCACTGTCATGCCTGCTTCTCATGTGTGTGAGGTACACAGATGGCATGTGGGACATAGATATGTGTAGGTTAGCCATGTGCGGGCATAGTTGCCAGGTATCAGTAATATGGTTGCAGATGTGAAGGGGTGTCAGCCGTATACCCTTCTGTGACCTGTGTCACACATTCCACATTAGGGTTCATTGTGTATACACCTCGGTGACGTGGGTCACATTCCCCATTAGATATGTATTGTATGTGAACATAGTCATGGCTATAAACTGTGTCAGTAGCTCACACTGTATAGCAATTGTGAAGCCACATGATGCCCTGCAATGGCTATGCACATCAGCTCAATGCGCGTTATGTCCCTGCTTATTTGTAGGGTGGACAGACAACATTGCATCAGCTGAAGGCCCATGTTAGTATAACAAGTCCCTGCATTGGGACACCATTACCGTACTGTAGATTGAAAAGACACCATTGTGTTACACATGTATACATGTCATTCAACACATCAGCAGAAGACATGTCATACTACATGTGATTGGCAAGGTCATACGCCACACAGCAGGCCGGTGTACTGTAAACCTGTGCTGGTCTGTGGCACCATTGCAAAGTAGGGACAGCCATGCCAAACGTGTGTACAGCCACATGCACAATGTCTACACTCAGCTCATGGGTAGGCGAAATAATGTTGAACAGACATGCACTGCTTTGGGGGAGATATGCAAGCTAGGACTCAGGCAAACATAGTATGTAGTCAGCATACCCTACAGCTCATGTCCTCACACATAGAGGCGGTGGCCAACACAGAGCATCAGTGGCAGATGTACAAAGGTCAGCGATGGTCTGTTAACATGTGTTGTATGTTGCACACACCATGGCAGTGCAGTGCAATGGTGCAAAGTGCATGCATTGTGTTGCAGGTATGGGGCATAGGCTACTAACACAAATGGTGCAATACAGGTATGTATGCTAGCCACCACTATAATTATGTAAGGTGCATGCCATCTGCTACAACCCATGCATGCTGTTGTGTGCAACTCAGGGATGTATGATAAGTACCACTATAATTGCCTTCGCTGAAACTATAATTGTCTAAGCTGATTGCCATCTGCCATATCACCTGCATGTAGCGTGTGTGTCAGTGTGTGTCTGTCTGTGTGTGTGTGTGTGTGTCTGTGCGTGTGTCTGTGTGTGTGTGTGTCTTTTGTGTGTGTGTGTCTGTCTGTGTGTGTCTTTCTGTCTGTGTGTGTGTCTGTCTGTCTGTCTGTCTGTCTGTCTGTGTGTGTGTCTGTCCATGTGTGTGTGTGTGTGTGTGTGTGTGTGTGTGTGTGTGTGTGTGTGTGTGTGTATGTGTGTGTCTGGTATAACTTGTAATGTACATTTCTTGTCTTCCCCCCATAGGTGTTGATGTAGGTGCGTTGCCTTCCTGCGGTCCACCTGATGTTAGTGTCCCCACAGACTCTAGCAGTGGTGATGATGATAGTATGATTGAAGCACAGGCAGGGTTGTCAGGGTCTGAATCTGTGCAATTGGTTGCCATTCCACCTGTCTTCCCCCTCATCCTTGCACACAGTTTCCCTGCCTGCACATACTCCATCACCACTGGCCATAGATGAAGGACAGTTGGCGGGTGGTAGCATGGAACAGGGAAGTGTGGTGGCTATGGAAGGTGTGACATATATGGACACACACCCACATGTGCCAGTACTGTGAATCAAACACCAGCCTATCTTATGATAGGTACCACAGAAGTACAGCACTATTGCATCCGGTGCAATGCTTACTGACTCTTTCCTTTGACAGCTGTGCTGATATATGCACAATATATGCACAGGGATGGTATTACTGTTACAGGTGTCATGAGGTTTGCCTTCAGTGTCACCCTTACAGCATTCTACATTGTCTGTCTTCCACTTCAAATAACAAAAGCAGTACACAGGTTATTGTAGAACTGGATGTAACACACCAGTGAGCTGTCCTCAGTAATCATTCATCTGCAAGGAAGCCACACCACTTAATAGTCATGTCCAAACATCTGTCCATACCTCATGTATGGCTTACTGTACTTAGAGCATATCACCATATACAGTTGGCAATGTTGAGGCTGTATTGCAACAGCATGATGTACTAAGACAACAGTCACCTTCAGACATCAGACACTGCACACACATGGAATCTACACAAATAGCAATACATGTACACATATGTGGTCTACATCAGTACATGCACTAGCAGGTCAAGAGGATACATTCCACACCTTCCCCATGCCATGTGTGAAACATAGCTGAGCATTACACCATAATGGATGTTGTATTCATGTACTGGTAGGACACCACCTCTTTCACCGAGTAGCCATGTGTACATATATTACAACAGCACATATCAGCATGACACACACAGCATTATTCCATGTCATGCTCCTACGAACTGTTACTTTGACAGTGCCAAGGTGAAGTCAGGGCACTGTAATGGTCAACAGTGAGCACATCATATTTGCCACACACACCTCATGTGTACTGGAAGAGTGCCAGCAATGTGCTCTGTTAGAGCTAGGCAGTACACTCATTCAAGCATTTGCGGCTTGTAAACATCTCACCCCAGCATGTACTGGCTATTGTGGTACTAAGGCTAATGTCCAGACAGCATGCAGCATGCACGGCTTGCAATTGTTGATATGGGGTATATGTAGAAGCTGTGGCCAAACATGGCTGTACATGTCATGAACCTATCACCTGTGACTACTCAGGAACATACAGAGCAGAGCTGGATTTCCCTGTGTTTGTCAATACAGGCCTTGTGTAGGTCCTATGGTCCTGTTATTTGGGTATGTTTGTAGGCATTGCATTAGGTGGACTTGTCTAAAGACATACATGCCACATGGGGTGTTGTATGATATGACAGGTGTCATGGGTGACCAGTAGAGAGAGGATATTACCTCTGTCAACATAGATATCGAACCTTATGTACTGTTAGCATGCTATCTGCCATGTGCATGTGTGTAATGACTGTAGCCACCTGTATGTAGAAAGGTAAACATACGCTATGGTAATGTAATTTATGTTGTATGAGTGTTGGATGTACATATCCAGGGCAGGTACGGTTAGGTCATATCCAACCATGAGGGTTCTGTTTACTGGTGTACAGTAACAGTCGACCATGTTAATGCTGACAACATCCAAGGGACCCTGGTATGTGTACAACTGAGCTGGTTACAAACAGTGGTATTATTCATTGCATAACACATTATGCAGCTGTGTCTGTACATGGGTACTTTGCACAGTTGATGTAGGCCTACGTACAGTCCATCAATCGAGGGTCATCTGGTGGTCTACCATACTATGTCATACCACATATGGATGTGTGTTGGTAGTCTGGGAACATGGTGGTGGATGTATATGAGGATACAACCTAGAATGCAGCATTTGCCACTGTCACCTGTACCTGACTCATCTGTGATGCGTTATGTCAGAGTAGTGGTATTTACATGTGAGCAGCCTTTATGAATATGTGTACACCACCACCTGGAATGGTCCATACCACTTTTATGGCCCACATGTCTGGATCTGAGTTATATGGTGGTAGTGCAACTGTGCACTACAGAGCCTTCAGCCAGGTGTTCCTCACTGCACAGATGTCAGTATTCCCCATTGTAGATTCTACATTGAGCAAATTGATTACTAAAGCCACATGTCTAGCACGGGTTAGCATAAGCATCCAATGCAATTGTCATGTAGGTGTCAGGTTGTTACATCTGTATGTAGGACATTTGCCTTGGAATGCAGCTAAATGGGTAAATGTGACCTAGGTATTATCCACACACACGTGTAACATGGATGCATGTGCTCTGTGTTGAAGGCTCGTCATTCGGTCATGACAGCCCGGAATGACAGACACTGGACAACCTCATAATAACAGTAGGACATTGGCTCATTGTTTTGGTCTAGCAGTTGCCACCCATACCATGACATAACTGTGCATGGCATTAATGTGCTTGGTAGCAAATGCCCCATGTAAGGTGACGGACAGTGGCAGAACTTGTGTATATGACCAATGTGAGATATACTTAGGGTAGCTGAATGCTAATAATGACAACTACTAACACAGTTGGGAGAGGTCATCTTGACTACTGCACCTCAGTACCATTACACAAGGTGGCTCACACATTATGCTTGCACATGCCACTGTTCCATGTATAATGCCACTGTCCACAACCTGCTATCACTGTATGCCTTTCAGGGCAGCAAGGTGTGTGACACATGCTGTAGGTAGCAAACGCCTGTGTGACCCAGGTAACCTATTGTTTGTCACATCCCACCCATGCATAAATGTCTATACGTAACATATATATGTCAGTACTTCATGTACATGTATGCATGTGTATCACATGGCACAGACACAGATATATCATTTACAGGTCACATACAGGTATCAGGTAGTAAACCAATATGATGTGCATATATACTGACAGGTAAGGTGTACCTAACTGTAAACCTGTGTGTTTAGAATAGGAGTCCATTACAATGTGTTCTGTACATGTATGTGTTTGAGCATGCACACTGTGGCCTTCAGTGGTTAAAATTGGAGTGCATCCCAAACAGCCCTGTGCTACTAAGTGTATGAGCGTACCCACTGCCACATTGTGTAATTTGAGTCAGTGCATCCAACAAGTCCTTTGTTACTAAGTGTATGAGCATGCCCAGTATAACCTTGTGCAGTTGTGGTCTTAGTTCATCCCAAACGGCCCTGTACTACTAAGTGTATGAGCATGCCCACTGTATCTCTGTATAGTGATAGTAGTTGTCCATTCCGCAGATGGCCATACTCCAGTTCAAGTT